>NC_068982.1:28548395-28549739 GCF_001194135.2 Octopus bimaculoides
ATATATATAAATGTATTTGTGTATATAAGTATATCTATACATATACAGATACTTGTATTGATCGTAAGAATTTTATAAACCTGCAGGAGAACCAGAAATAATTCTTTTTCTGGAATAGTGGCTCTCGAAGCATAAAGATCTATAGCTTATAGCATGTAAATATTTACATGTTATTACGAGCAGCCTTCGTGTTTTTCTATCCAAAAAGGTTTGTCAATCCAATAATTACACGTTATTAGGTATAGCTTTATGTACTCCGAGATTCACTGTTACCACCACCTCCCCCAAAGTATATATACGAATGTATATATATACACAAACAAACAAACATACGCACAAACATGCTCATATGTTCAGGCATGGCTGTGCGGTTAAGGTTTCGGTTTGTCAACCGTGCGGTCTCCGGTTCACTCCCATTGCGTGGCACTTTGGGTAAGTATCTTCTGAGACACTTCATGCAACCAAAGGCTTGTGGATGGATTTGAGAGATGAGAAATGTATGTGTAAGCGTGTGATTGTGCCCCCGCACTTGTCTTGATATCGCGTGACAGACGATCGACGCCGGTAGATCGTCTGTCTTAAATGACGAATATGTCTGGTTATATGAAAATATCAGTTTGCTTGGATACAGGTGGCGATAGGAAGAGCATCCCACTGTTGAAAGTCTGCTCATTGAATTCATTCACACACACACGCAATCCTACAAAGTGGACATTATAACTATGTCGATGATAATATGCAATGACTTACACACACACACACACACACACACACACACACACACACACACACACACACACACACACACACACACACACACGAACGCACCCACGCATATATGTGTGTATGTATGTGTCTATGTACGTGTATGTATATACATTCATGCTTGCGCCTCACACACGCGCAGACACCCTCTCTCTCTCACACACACACTCATACACACACACACACGCTCATACACACACACACACGCGAAAATAATTATCATGTATTATATATATTTATGAGCATGTCTGTCATATGTTTCGATCCCTCTACCTCTCTCTCGCATTTATGTGGCTGTGTAGTAAAAAGCTTGCTTCCCTACCACATAATTGCGGGTACATTTCCACTGCGTAGCACCTTCGGCAGGTGTCTTCTACTATAGCCTCGGGCTGACCAAAGCCCTGTGAGTAGATTTGGTAGACGGAAACTGCAAGAAGCCCATTGTATGGCAGAAACGTTAGCACGCCGGGCGAAATGCTTAGCGATATTTCGTCTGCCGCTACGTTCTGAGTTCAAATTCCGCCGAGGTCGACTTTGCCTTTCATCCTTTCGGGGTCGATTAAATAAGTACCAGTTACG
>NC_068982.1:28549749-28551740 GCF_001194135.2 Octopus bimaculoides
TGGCCCCTTTGTGTGTAGCCCCTTGTGGGTAGTAAAGAAATAGTATATATATATATGTGTGTGCTTGTCCTCTGCCATCACTTAACCGATGCTGGTGTGTTTACGTCCCCGTAACTTAGCGCTTCAGCAAAAGAAACCGATAGAATAAGTACCAGGCCTATAAGTATAAGTCCTGGGGTCGATTTCTGCGACATAAAGGCTGGGCTTCAGCATGGCAGCACTTAAATGGCTGAAAGAAATAAAAGACTTAAAAGAATATGTATATATACACACATATATACCGAAGCAGTATTAATATCGAGAGATAATACTTATACCTACTTAAACGTGGATATACTGTTAGAACAAACTATACTGTGGTAGATACCATGAGGGAAATTCATATTGGCTTTTGGCACAAAACGCAAAGCGCACTTTTGATAATGTATAGAAAACCAGTACCAGAACAGATATATATTTATTTACATGTACTTAGGTGTGAGAATTTTATCTGTGTCTGTGTATATACCACTCAAGCTGTTGTAAGTCTGTTTGCATTCAGTTGTAAACTTACATATTTACCTTGTATGGAATTTGATAATACGCCAGAGAATTATATTTCATATTTTTATTTACACCAAGCCAACCCTATCACTCCACAAATATATATATTTTCATACATGCAGAACTTCAGTATATATGAAATACATTTGAGGTACAAATATATATATTTGATATGCAGTACGTGGTATATTAAACATCGAATTTCATTGAGTATCATTCGACATTGCTCCTAAGCCTGGGGGAGGAAAGTGAAAATATGCTTGAAAATTAACAATGATTGGATAATGTTACAAATTGAAAAACCTATGATAATAGAAAAAGGTAATTCACTGTGAATGAAGTACAACTGAGATAGTATTACGCATAGAATGTACTAAGATATATTTTGTTATTCAATCTAAGTTTAACGGGTATTTTCTTTGTGATTTCATGGCATAAGTATACCATATGAAAAAAGAGTTTGCATAACGTTGAGTAAGCAAGACGGATTTTATTTTAAGTTAAAAGATGCGAAGTTTGCGCAAAATCACAGGAAATTAATGCACTTTAATAATGCAAATTTCCTCTGCATTAAAAATTAAAGGCAAGCAAAGGCAAGCTGTTTCCTTAGAATGGAGAAGAAATTATGAAAGGAAAAAAAGATCATTACCAGTTGCAATAATTTTGTGGTTGCATGATTAAATTATTAACTATAATTAAAATTGTTGCTCCTCGACAAATGTATATATTCAAAATATATACAAGAAAATATATATATATAGGTAAATTTGATAAATGCAACTAATTACATGTAGAAATACCGTGCATCAATTTTATATATAGTTACTAGCAGTTTAACACACAGACATACATGCACACGTTCATATATAAATATATATATATATACATACACACACATATATGTATGTGTGTGTGTGTGTGTGTGTGTGTGTGTGTGTGTATTCCCATGCATGTGTGCAAAAGTGTAAAATGTGTCTGTAAGTATATAAGTATTTCCTCTGCAAAATGGATATTGCTAATTGAAAACTGCAGTTACTACATACTACTGTTATTATTTGGGGCGAATCTCATGTTTCATTTCCTCTTTGAAATACTCAGCATTACCCGATAATACCAAGATTCATGCCACGACTATCATCATTCCATCGTTATTCCTATTCTCTTGTTTTTTTTTTCTATTCTTTCTCTCCCCTCCCGTTCTTATTCAACATGTTTTATCGTCAGCAACATCACTACCATTTTTTTTTCTTTTAAAAGGAATTTCTTATATTTTCGCCATCGATCGACAGCATTGATTTCAACATCACGATTGGTCTTTGTCATCCCTCCATCCATCCTTCCATCCTCCGATTATCGTCATCATCATCGTCGTCGTCGTCGTCGTCATCGGCGTCATGATCATTGTCCACCTCTGCCTCCTTACCATTTGTCATCCTCGTCATGGTCGT
>NC_068982.1:28551750-28558982 GCF_001194135.2 Octopus bimaculoides
CAACAACAACTCCACCACCGCCACCGCCACCGCCACCGCCACCACCACCACCAATCATCATCATCTTCATCATCGTCACCACTGTTAACGTTTTCTTATTTCTACACCATCTCGTTATCATTTTCCCTCATCGTCGTCGCCAATGACGACGGCAGCACAGACAACAACGGCGAAGGAGGTGACGGCGGCAGCAGAGGTGGTGACGGCGGCAGCAGAGGTGGTGACGGCGTCAACATTCTGTCGTGCCACTAAGCTCAACAACCCTATATGCCAAGCAACTGTAACGCTCATTATCTCTATTCCAACCCCCATCTCTACACCTATCATCTGTCATAGCATAAACTTCGTATATGTTTTCATCATCACCAGTTTTTGTATCATTGTCCGCCATTCTCGTGTTCGTTCTCGTTCTCGTAGTAATATTTATCTTATCTCGTTTCATAATTATAATGATAAACGTCTTTTTGTTCTTGAATTACACACTAGTCTAGTTTCCTTTAATGTTATTTTTCAGCACATTTTTTTTCTTTCGCTGCAACTTTAGTAAAACGATTCCGCCACTATATTTGTACAGAATTTAAAGAAATTATAACTGGCACTCCTTCGGTTACGACGACAAGGGTTCCAGTTCATCCGATCAACGGAACAGCCTCCTCGTGAAATTAACGTGCAAGTGGCTGAGCATTCCACAGACGCGTGTACCTTTAACGTAGTTCTCAGGAAGATTCAGCGTAATACAATGCTACAAGTCTGGCCTTCTGAAATACAGGTACTACTTTGCCAGTTGAGTGAACTGAAGCAACATGAAATAAAGTGTCTTGATCAAGGACACAATGCGCCGCCGGTATTCGAACTCACGATCTTACGATTGTAAGCCAAACGCCATAACCACTAAACCACACGCCTTGAAGAAATTAAGTGAATCATAAAGCATAACTCGGCTACAGGACATTTTTTCTTTCACTTGCGTCATGCTGAGACACTACCTTTATGAGTTTTCGTTAATCATATCGATCTAATTAATATTTCTGATAGTCATTTTCTCGTTTTCGGTAAGATACACTAAATGTCTAGAGAACATATAAATAAGAGGAGGCAATTCGGCCGGCCATTATATTGCAAAGCAGAAGTTTCCAGTCCGCTCTGATATGAACGCACACATACATTTGTTGAAGGCTATGTTGGGTAGAGGCTGTTCTCTTTCTTTTTATGTAAACATCGAAGTGCATAATACTCACGCACAAAACGACTTGTAAAGCGTTCTGCATAAGTCTGTACAGATAGGCATATATGCATGCATGTATGTATGTATGTATGTATGTATGTATGTATGTATTTGAATGTGGTGTGTGCCAGAGGGTTTGCAAATCCAATGGGGGTCTTAAAAGACATGTTAGGATCCACAATGAGCAGAACTTACTTGCAGGTATTGATAGTGCAAATCAGAGGTGCAATCTGTGTGTGTGTTTTTTCAAAACACTGTCTGGTTTAAAAAGCCACATCAGACGCCATGAAAGGGCTAAGGTGTAGGTGCAGGAGGTGGTCAAACTCTGTGTAAGGAGTAGACAACCACCATGTATGTATGTATGTATGTATGTATGTATGTATGTATGTATGTATGTATATGTGTGTGTGTATGAATGTTGCGTCTGTATGTATATGTGTACATGTATATGTGTCTGTGCATATTTAGTGACTATAACTACTCCCGTATCACGATGGCAGGTATTTGGACCAAGAAGCCATTAGAGGACACTACAATAGATTTTGAAGCCTAAAATACCACACACACACACACACACACACACACGCACGCATATAGCACTCGATGTACGATGTAACAGCACTCTGTCTTTTTCTCAGAAAAGTGATACCAAACATTTCAATGCCTGAGAAGAGGTATTACTCCGTTTATTCTGTTCCTGATTCGTTTGGAGGTGTTTATTATATATTTCTCACTCAAACATTGACTGCAGTGTTTGGGTCAGTACATACGCTGCCCAAAAGGAAACCTTGACAAATTTGGAAAATGTGTAAGATAACTCTCTCTCTCTCTCGCTCACACACACACACACGTCTGCTTGTGTTCATGGTGGAAATTAGCGTAAAAGTTTGATGTACCTAATTAGCGCTATGTTAGAAGACACGTGTTCAACTTAACACAATGGTACCAAACTTGGAGTGACATGGTTGCACAAATGTTTCAGCCCTTGTCAAAAGTGCGTTCTTTTAAACTCATGTTTCTTTTTTTACATTTGATCTTCTTCGATAAATCTGGAAAATGATGAATACCTTATAATCTTATCTATTTTCCACAAACCAAGTAGTGGGTCATAAAATTCGGTACTGGGAACCTAGTCAATCAGTACAACACTGATGCTTATTTCATTAAAGCTGGAAGGCTGAAGCATAACCGACTTCTGCGAACTTTGAACTTGGAATACAAATATTTCAAGGTATTTTATCTGAGGTTCTTGCATAATGTGCCATTTGACCACAGTATATTTTATTTTTCCTTGAGGCACAAAACGGCAATTAGTCGATACCACCGATCCAATTCTTGATTGGTATTGTATTTAATCAATATTGAAAGAATGAAAGACATGGTAGGATTTGTATTGAGAATGTAAACAGTTGGAACAAATACCGCAAAAGCAACTTTTTCGACGCTCTAATAATTTTGCCAGTAAGTTTCTAACAATGGACAACAGTATCTTGGTTTCACATTATGTCACAAGGTCAGTAAGTGGGTAAGTCAATTACAAAATGTGAATACAGAGAAAATGTTGTTAAACATTTTACCAGGCTCACCGCCTAAATCGATCACTATATAGATTTCAAATTTTTGCACAAGGACAGAAATGTTGAGAAGGGAGGGTGTAAGTCAATTACATTGACCCCAGTACTTGACTAGTGCTTATTTTATCAAGCTCGAGAGGATGAAAGACAAAGTCGACCTTGGCGGAATTTGAACTCATATGGTAAAGACGGACGAAATGCAGCTAAGCATTTTTCCAGGCTCGCCGCCTTGATCGACCACCTTATATTGGTTTCAACTTTTGGCACAAGGCCAGCGATTTTGGAGAGGGAGCGTACGTCGATTACATTACCACTAGTACTCGACTGATATTTATTTTATCGAGCTCGAGAGGATGGAAGGCAAAGTCTACATTGGCGGAATTTGAACTCAGAACATAAAGACGGACGAAATGTTGCTAAGTATTTTGCTCGGTTCATCGCCTTTATCGACCGTTGTATATTAAAGAACAAATTTATATATATATACAAAAAAAAAGGCAGACAGCTGATTCATTAATCCTATATCAGTTCGTGCTTGATATTTGTAAAGTCTAGAAAGCGCTTGTTGTTGTTGAGAAACACAAAATGTATTACCTGGTTAGTTTATAAGTTTGGGAGGAAAAAGAGCTGTTGTTAACGAGTTGTTAATTTTTTACCGGACGAGATGAAATTGATTCTATTAGCGTTGCGGAAGTCTGAGATAAATATCTAATTTATGAAGTGAAGTATTGCAGCTTAGATAATGATTTCACCATACTTCAGCTTTTCTTTCAGAAGTGTAGTTTAATTCGGAGCCAGCGATTAAAAATATCATGATGTTATAGAGAATAAATTTAGCATTTAATTCGCGTATTTTGAGTTTGTTTTGTTCTTGTAAAACAATAAATCGATTTCATAATTTACGCGCTTTTAAAACTATTTCCCTATAATATTTTGCTTCTATTTGTGTTATATATTCAACACAACGTCAATTAAGAGCGCACGAAGCTGATGCCAACGCAAATCACGAAAGCAGTTACATTTATCAGAATTTCAGAAACTTATCTTTATATACTACTACTACTACTACTACTACTACTACTACTACTACTACTACTACTACTACTACTACTGCTACTACTACTACTACTACATTTTGGGGGAGCGGGGCTAGTTGATTACATCGACCCAGTGCGTAACTGGTACTTATTTCGTCGAACCGAAAGGATGACAGGCAAAGTCAACCTCGGCAGAATTTGAACTCACAGCGTAGCAGCAGGCTAAATACCACTAAGCACTTCAACTCGGGCGTGCTAACGATATTGTCATTTCGCCGCCTTAATGATAATAATAATAATAATAATAATAATAATAATAATAATAATAATAATAATAATAATAATAATAATAATAATAATAATGATAATAATAATAATAATAATAATAATAATAATAATGATAATAATAATAATAATATTAATAATAATAATAATAGTAATAGTAATAATAATAATAATAATAATAATAATAATAATAATAATAGTAATAGTAATAATAATAATAATAATAATAATAATAATAATAATAATAATACTCTATTGGCCATAAAAGTTGCAAAAACATTTAGGACAATAAAAAGCAAAGAAGAGTGGGGATTTACGTAAGACCGTGTAAACAACAAAAACAATAGCAGTTAACAATAAAATTCTAACCAAAATCCCCAAAAGGCAAAGAAATGCTACCCAGGGGCAATCAAAGAATCCCACAAATCCCGAGCCTCTTGCTCACTAGGAGTACGATGGCAAGTGTTCCTCCCTCCTCCGTACAGACCGCCAGCTTAAAGTAGGCCCATTCATTCTGATCATCCTTGCCAAATTCTCCCCTCTCTCAGCAAATTTATTAGGATTGGCGGAGCAATACCTCCCTTCGATTCCATAGCTCTAAACTCCGTTCTCACATCAATATCTACAAGCATATCTACAAGGAGCATTACTTTTGTGTTTCATTACATCCTTTGCTTAATACCAGTAAAAACAAAATCATAGAAAAGAGGCTGCTTGGAGACTAGCGACGTTCAAGTAACAGTATAACAAGGCAGTTTTTAATAACTCCTGTACACCTCTGTATACCAACTCACAAAATGTTCAGCTAGATTCCCTTGCTGATTATATAAGCAAAAGCAAAATTATCACAAGAAATTCTTTTAGACTTCGAATAGCTAAAGTCTAAATCTAAACTAACAGCAAAAAAGGACGTTGTGATGGAACACAAAGCAACTAATGAGAACAAACGTAAAAGTATGCCTTTAAATTGCAAATTTCAGTGCATTTGGAGCTTTATTTGTAAATATGATTCTGACTTGGATGTATAATTCCGGCCTGAATGTGGCTGCAATAGTAACAACACTCCCAGTATCCCAATAATATGCCATCGATATTAGAAGAAAGAAAATCAATAGCGTAAATAACAAATAGTGCATATTTCGTGAAATAATGGACGATATTGTATAAGTATGACCCATACTAACTCCAACAAAACATATATTTTTTGTATTTTAATGCTAAGGGAATTAACTCTGAGCGAAGCATTGCGGTAACATTGATGTTTCGCTGCTATCATGACATCCAAGGTTATTTTTTATTTAAGTATAAATTTGAAAGTTGAGTCAACGGATGGCAGTTCCAGCTCGATGAAATATCCAAACGGTTTAAATACACTAATTTCTGATAGCCAGGTGGCTAAAAAGTGTCAGCCGAATGGCAGCCAGAAGTCATGATCTGGATGCGACCAGGCTTATCTTAGAGTATAAGAATTTCAGGGCCGAAACAGTTATGTGAGTAGGGTTTCTTCTCTGAAGAACTTCTGCAGTTCAGCTCCTTTGAGAGATTCTTGCCACTATAGGAGGCGTGTGGCTTAGTGGTTAGAATGCTGGACTCATGATCGTAAGATTGTGGTATCGATTCCTGGACTGGGCGATGCATTGTGCTCTTGAGCAAAACACTTCACGTTGCTCCATTCCACTCAGCGGGAAAAAATGAATAATGCTGTGACAGATCAGTGTCCCATCCAGAAAGGGAATATATACACCATGGGAACCAGGAAACTGGCCCTTGTGAGTCGGCACGACTCGAAAAGGTAACGTTACAATTTTTACCTGGGGAGGTACACTAACATTGTAACACTGTTCCACGTACGTCTAGATACCAAATTGCTAATACTTTTTGAAAAAAGAATCTTTCTCTCTCTTAGTAAATGACGATAGAAAAATTCTAGCATAGAAGCAGAACACCATATAGCAAATAATAAACCTGAAATCATTCCCCATGAGAAAAAATGACAATTGCATAATTATTAGCGACATAGAAATACCAACTGATTATAATGTTGTGTAGAGGTGAACTGTAAAACTAAGGAATTACTCCAACCTAGAAACAATTAAGGAATGTGTTTATCATCCTATTTATAATTGGCACAATTGGAGGAATGCACTAACATTTATGTAAGGAGATTGTCAAATTACGAATAAGGCAAATTACTAATAATCACGTTCCAGAAGATATCAATACCAGGGTCAGTAAATGTTTGAAGGGCGTTTATTACATCTGAAGTTTTCGACAGCCGTGAACAAATACGTTAACCCTGATAACTTCAATATATGTTATCTATGAAAAGTTCCTGTTAGACTTGGATATTTTAGGTCCCCATGAATATCTTTGTTAACCTCAAAGTTTCTCTGCGACTTCACCAATGTCTTTTTTTTTTTATAATTATTATCTACAAACGAAAATTCTTGATTTATTTCTCAATTTATAAATGACAACGATATTGATAACAACAACAAGAACAACGACAACAACAACAACAACAACAATAATAATAATAATAATAATAATAATAATAATAATAATAATAATAATAATAATAATAATAATAATAATAATACACAACTGAAAACATTTGAAAAACTGAGCAAATATAAGAACCTGGAGATTGAAATCAAAAGGATGTGGTATTTCAAAGCTACAACATTACCCATTATTATTAGAACACTTGGAATGATATCAAGAGGAGCAAACAAATTTGTAGACCAAATCTCTGACAGCCAAACATGAATGCATTACAAAAGAACATACGTATGGGTACCTCACATAGTACACATAAGATCCTCTCCATGTAAATTCAACTTTACTCACTCTGTTTTCTTTTTATCTTTTTCCCACAGACGTCATCGTTCTCAATGACATGAGATCTCGAGCATTAGCATCCTTAGATGCAAAACCTTGTTGTTCCTAGACTCCCTGGTTGAGACTTGGGTGCAACTCGTATAAATTAAAGATCAAAACATAATAATAATAATAATAATAATAATAATAATAATAATAATAATAATAATAATAATGATAATAATAATAATAATAATAATAATAATAATAATAATAATAATAATAATAGTC
>NC_068982.1:28564640-28566904 GCF_001194135.2 Octopus bimaculoides
GTATGAGGAGAAATATGTTTGCGGGTTATTGACATCACGCCGTGGAGGAATGAATAAGATGACAGGAGAATATCATCAAATTTATACAAAACTGTTTGATTGAATATTCTTCTTTCTCTCTTTTTCTTTTCTTTTTCTGTCGTCTTCCTTTTTCTTTCTTTCTTTCTGCTTATTAAAAAACTGACAAAAGCTGATGATGTCATTCTATCAACGTATGGACGCTGATTACTCACGTTCATAGTCTACGTTTGGTTTCTGAAATTTTGAATTTTCAATCACCATTTGGTTTGAACTTGAGAAAGACAGACGTTCTGTCGAAATGTTGTTCAAAAAATAAAACATCTAAAATCGCGCTCTTCGTTTTGACTATTTACCTTCGTGAAGAGTTACGTCAATCGTTTTTTTTAAATATAATAATAATAATAATAATAATAATAATAATAGCCACAAAACAAGCAAAACAAAAAAACTCTTTTCAGTATTTAAGGAAGTTAACAAATACAAAAAAAGAAAAAAAAGAAATCATACTACCTAATAAATACGAAGAAGAAGAAGAAGAAGAAGAAGAAACAACAAAAGCTATAAAACAAATGAAATCCAAACTAAAATTAGAACAGCAACGGACCATGATAAAACGATGGCAAGAAAAGACTCTACATGGTAAATACTGGGCTAAACTAAATGCAAAAGAAATATACAGAGAAAAATCCCAGCAATGGTTGAAAAGCTCAGGACTCAAAGCAGAGGCTGAAGGATTTTTAATTGTTGCACAAGACCAAAGCCGCACCACCAGAAATTACCAAAAACATATAATGAAAAGAAACATAACAAGTAACTGTAGAATATGTGGAGATGGACAAGAAACAATAAATCATATTATCTCTGGCTGCCCAGTCCTGGCTAAGAAAGAATAAATTTACAGACACGACAGAGCCGGGACCTATATACACTGGAAGCTATGCCAATACTGTGGAATAACAACAGAAAAAAGATGGTATAAACACACGCCAGAAAAGGTCACAGAAAACGAGAAAGCAACCATACTCTGGAATATGCCAATACACACAGATAGAGAAATTAAGGGCAATAAGCCAGATATAGTTGTCAAAGATCATGAAGGAAAAAAATGGTTTCTAATTGATGTATCAATACCAGCAGATGACGTTTCCCTAAAAGAAATGGAGAAACTTTCAAAATACAAAGACCTGGAAATAGAGGTAACTCGAGTGTGGAATCTAAAAGCAGAAACAATTCCTATTATAGTAGGCGCTTTAGGTATAATAAAAAAATATTCAGACAAATACATAACAAAAACACCAGGACTTACAAATATATATAACATACAGAAAATTGCACTACTGGGCACTGCGCACATCCTACGCAAAACACTTTCAATACAGTAACCATAAGAGCATCATAGCAAACCACAGCACATACCCAAGCCACACAGAGCTGTGCTCGGTAGTGAAGTGAAAGCACGTTATAAAAATAAAACTAGTGAATAATAATAATAATAATAATAGTCAAGTCGAAGAGAGCGATTCGATTGTATTAGATATTTTATTTGGTTGAACGCTATTTCAACAGTAAGTCTGTCTTTGTCAAGTTCAAAATAAGAGGTGATAAAAATTCAAAATTATAGAAATTTAAATTTAAAGTATGAACGAGAGCAACCAGCATCCACACGTTGATGGAATGACATCATCAGGCTTTAAGTTTCAATTTTATAACAGGCGAAAAGAAAAAAGACAGAAAAAGGAAGACAGAAAAAAAACCCAGAAAAAAAAAAAACAGAAAAAAAGAGGAAACAAAAAAAGAAAAGGAAAAAGAAGAATATTTAATCAAACAGTTTTGTATAAATTTGATGATATTCTCCTGTCATTTTATTCACCCCTCCATGGCGTGATGTTAGTAACCCGCAAACATATTTCTCCTCATGTATTTTGAGAAGTGAAAGTTAAGTAGATTCAGAATATTTTCTGAGAATATGCACTTTCAAATATTTTTCAAAACTTTAGCCGTTTGAAATGAAATGTTCGGCAAGTTCTGTCGAACTACTGTTATTGCGCCTGACGTCGAATCTGTATCCATGAAATATTTTGTTTAATTATTCCGTTGTACAACCAATATTTTCAACTTCCTTATCTCCATTTTCTTTTCTTCTTTTAAATGGATATATATATATATATATATGTCATACATATAGTATATATATATCATACATATATATACACATCCTACATATATATATATCATATTTATAT
>NC_068982.1:28566971-28570833 GCF_001194135.2 Octopus bimaculoides
TATATATATATATATATGCATGTTTGTTTATGTGTATCTTATTTTATATTCATTTTGATATGGATAAAGTTACTCAGTTTGCGATGCGTCTTTACTATCTTTGTAATATTAGTTGCATCTGAAGGCTCCATATTGATAGAACCCATAGTGAGTTTATAATTAATAATTCTCTAAGTGTAGACATCAGCTGCAAATTGCGATAGGATTACGTTACAATTATTTTTCAATGGAAGAAATATTATAATAAAATGGAAACCTAAGAAATAAGTATATTCAAAGGTCGGTACAAGGCTACAAATGTCGGGATGAAATGACATGGCGCAGTTACTTGGACGCAGACGATTTGGCACCGCTGACTGGACATTTAGTTCGTTTAGTGACGATACTTTGTGGCACTGGAACGCATCGCGCCCGCACACTCACACACGTACACATTCACCCATTAAACGCATAGTAAGAGTAAGAGAGAGAGAGAGAGAGAGAGAGAGAGAAAGAAGTATTAATTGAATACGATTGTCATAGACCCAATCTCTGTCCCCTCATACACATGGAGAGAAATATGCTGACGCACATAAACAAAAGGAGAGAGGAGAGAGAAGAGGCAAGAAAGAGAAAGGAAGACGGAGAGGAGGGAGAGAGAAGAGGAAAGGGAGGCGAAAAAAGGGAAAGTACAAAGAGGGATAATAAGAGAGAGAGAAAGAGAAAGAAAGAAAGAAAGGAAGAAAGAGGAAAATAGAGAGCGCGGAAGGGAATAAGAGAAACGTTAAAATGAGAGAAATCTTAAAACTTCTGGTGTCAAATGAATCAGCGTCAAACAAAGTGGCACCAGAAAAGCCGAGCCAAAACGTCTCATGCTCTATAAATGTTTAAAAGAGGTATATAGAGCACCGTATTATACATTAATAGCCTATCCAACCCGATGTATATAGTGAAAGCCTCAAGAGTAGATATCAGAAACCACAGTGAAGAAATTGAATATTGTGAGGTAGCTGTTTAGGCAATTTACCATTTCTGTCACACTACATTCTTTCTTTATCGTAATATCTCATAAAATCCTAACTCAACAACACTGTGTTTCGATATTCATTATTCGTAGATAAACTTCCAGTACAAGTCACGAAATTGTCTTTAATGGAAAATTATTCTTTCCATTAATTTTTAAGGATTTATACGAAGTTATTACATTCTAAAAGTAAATATAATGCGTCCTATATTTTCTCCATAATATGGATATTCGTTGCACTGAACGAAATGTGATATACAATTGAAAAAGCACAAAACGAGAGGAAATTCAATGAAACTATTTACATCATTGGAATAGTTGTAACTAGTCTTGATTAAAGCTATCTGTTGACAACTAAATTGATATGATTTCTAGTGTTGAGTGCATAAACCTCTTGAAAATTTCGCCACTGTATCCCTTAACCCCTTATCCAATTTATTAATTGAATATGAGTGACATAATCAATTTTCTTCATCTTATGCACATAAAGAGAAATATGCTCGAGGGGGAGAGAGAGAGGAGAGGGGAAGAAAGTGAGAGGAAGAAAGAGGGAAGGAAAGAGAAAGGGAAGGGAAGAAAGAGGGAAGGGAAGAGAGAAAAGAGAGAGAGAGAGAGAGAGAGAGAGAGAGAGAGAGAGAGAGAGTCGAAGAGAATGGGAGAAACTTTAAAATAAGAGAAATCTTAAAACAGTTGATAGATAAGTCAGCGTCGCCAAATAAACAGCGCCAAAACGGCCGTGCTAAATCGTCTCATACCCTATAAATAATTAGAAGAGACGTATAGTGGATCATATTATATACTCATAGA
The DNA here is from genome assembly GCF_001194135.2 of Octopus bimaculoides. Taxonomy (NCBI): domain Eukaryota; kingdom Metazoa; phylum Mollusca; class Cephalopoda; order Octopoda; family Octopodidae; genus Octopus; species Octopus bimaculoides. The sequence continues at coordinate 28,568,782 of NC_068982.1, forward strand.
CCTTATTGAACTCTCTATATATTTTATGGAAAGCTCCAGGGGAAGATATCAGAAAGTACTGAGGAGAAATTGAATATTGTGAGGCACTTAACTATTTCTGTCATTCTACAGTAATTTTTTTTTTTGCGATATCTCATAAATCCTGATTCGACAGTATGTTTCGATATTCATTTTTGGTAGAAAATTTTCCAGTGCAAAGGACAGAATAGTCTCCGAGAAAGATTATTTTTTCCATCAATTTCTAAGGAATCATACGAAGTTTTGACATTCTAAAAGTGAATATAATGCAGTCCATATTTTCTCCATAATAAGAATATTCCTTACAATGACGGAAATGAGTTATGCCGATCAAAAAGCACAAAACCAGATGAAGCTCAATAAAACGACTTACATAAGTGATGCGGTGTAACAAGTTTTGACTAAAGCTTTCTGTTGACAACTAAATTAGAATGACTTACTTCTATTGTTAAGTACATAAACATCGCGATAATCTCGCTGCTGTATTCCATAATCTCTTATTAATCGAGCGATAGTCTTACACCGATTTCTCTTCTTTCGTTCTCTCTCTCTCTCTCATTTAGATTCGTTTAGATAATGTTATCATTAGATAATGTTATCGTTTTTACTGTTACTTTCGTAGTTTACGTCTTTCGCGTTCGACATCACTGGTTTATCGTTTCGAAATATTGCTTTGATGGTTGTAAGTTTTATTCGTAGATTCTTTCCATTTTCTTTTATTTTCGACTACTTAGTTTTAGTTATTTTTTTGTCTTACATTTTTTTTGGGGGGGGGGTTTGTTAAATACTCTTTTCTACTCTAGGCACAAGGCCCGAAATTTTTGGGGGAGGGGGCCAGTCGATTAGATCGACCCCAGTGCGCAACTGGTACTTAATTTATCGACCCCAAAAGGATGAAAGGCAAAGTCGACCTCGGCGGAATTTGAACTCATAACGTAACGGCAGACGAAATGCATCTAAGCATTTTGCCCGGCGTGCTAACGTTTCTGCCAGCTCGCCGCCTTTGCGTTGTTAAATACTAGTTGTAGATCAACAATGAAGAATGAGATATTAATTTCTTGGGCTATTAACTTTATCATTACAGATGAACTATTTTTGCTATTTACACGTAGATGTGAATGTAATTTAAAGTGTTTCTTATACCTCTTAAGTTAAAGTTAATAGCACGAAACATAGTCCTATTGATAACATATCAGCTTAGACATTTAAACATGTAGTCTGTAATGGAAAAAAAAAGAAGAAACTCATTTAAAGAAGTCAAATTGCGGATTCGGTTTTGACTAAACACAAATATCTTGTCTTTTGAAGGTAAGAGAATTGTGAAACTGTGGCACTAATGATAGAAATATCAGCTTAAATCAAGTGCCGTGATTTTAACTAGGGATCATAATCATATCACGGGCTGCGTTGTCTGAAAATTCACTTCTTGTTCCACATCACATAATCTTAATAGAGAAGCATTGTTTATTTTCGAGTTGACATAAAAAAGGCTTTATATTTTAGGAATGTGGGGATTTCATAAGAGCATTGTGTGTACTTTAAAAAGAAAAAAAAAGACAGAGAAAAGAATAAAAAGAAAAAAACTAGGTTACAAACTTGATCAAGGAACTTGACTCTCAATCTCGATCTATGGACTTCGCGTCCCTTTATAACGGAATATAAAATCGTCACAGCGTAAGATTTTATTGTGACTCTGCAATCATGTTAAGTAAAAAGCCATTTTTCTCTATTGATACGCTATGTATTGTGCAGGCGCAATGGCCCAGTGGTTAGGGCAGCGGACTCGTGGTCATAGGATCGCGGTTTCGATTCCCAGACCGGGTGTTGTGAGTGTTTATTGAGCGAGAACACATAAAGCCCCACGAGGCTCCGCCAGGGGATGGTGGCGAACCCTGCTGTACTCTTTCACCACAACCTTCTCTCAATCTTACTTCCTGTTTCTGTTGTACCTGTAATTCAAAGGGTCAGCCTTGTCACACTGTGTCACGCTGAATATCCCCCGAGAACTACGTTAAGGGTACACGAGTCTGTGGA
>NC_068982.1:28570843-28573013 GCF_001194135.2 Octopus bimaculoides
CAAAGGGTCAGCCTTGTCACACTGTGTCACGCTGAATATCCCCCGAGAACTACGTTAAGGGTACACGAGTCTGTGGAGTGCTCAGACATTTGCACGTTAATTTCACGTGCAGGCTGTTCCGTTGATCGGATCAACTGGAACCCTCGACGTCGTAAGCGACGGAGTGCCAACACACACACGCTACCTATTATTACACGTGTTTTAAAGGCGGTGAGCTGGAGAATCATTAACCGACCGGACAAAATGTTCAATGGTATTTTGTCTGTCTTTACGTTCTGAGTTCAAACTCCGCCTAGGTTGACTTTGCCTTTCATCCTTTCGGTATCGATAAAATAAATACCAGTTGAGGACTGAAGTTGATGTAATCAACTAACCCCCGCCACATCAAAATTTCAGGCCTTGTGCGAATAGTAGAAAGAATTATTATACGTATTTTAATTCTTCATATTTTAACAGATAAAAGAAATCCATTATAATTTCTCGAGATAGAACAATATATAACGGCGTTAATAAAAAATATTTAGAAGACAATAATCTTAATGTGAGTTATTTTTCATCTTTATAAATTCCTTGTTTGCCGCCTGCCATTCAGACTAGTAATAGTTTATATAAATCAAGCTTGATTGCGAGACAATTCACATTTTACCATAATGATCCCTTAATTTGTTAATATTTCTCGTTAATTTACTAGTTAAACCATAGAATGTCTGTGAACATTTGCTTAATATTTAGCTTTATGTCAAACTACGGTCTGTTACCGATTGTTTCTCTATAATGTCGTAATACTTTACGAAATTCTTCTGTAATTTCGCTAATTTTCCAAAATAGCTATTCCAGATAAAGTAGCTATCCTTCCTCTAGTACCTCTGGTATTTCTTTAGAACTATTTACATCTCCGAAGTCAAGTTTTCCACATGCGTACTCGTATCTCAGTTTCGTATTAATCATAGTCTAAACTTTACAAGACATATCTGTTATCTATAGAACTGCGTAAAGCTTCTATTTTCGCTTTTTTATTTTCATCTAATTGTTCTTTATGATTCCATTTCGTGAAAATATTGTATGTAAATTGGAATCATGTAAATGGGTATTTCCCCTTATTGAATATACTTTATCTCACCAAGCAAGTGTTCTATACTTGCTAGAATTTCGATAAATGTTTTTAGGTCGTTCAAAATATCACTCAGTCAGACGGTTGTTGACATTTCACATGATATGTACAGCAGCTAATGTTCAAAACATATTTTAAACGGTTTGAACTTAGGTTATTTACAGCAAGATTTCATAAGGAATGACATCAGTTAATTCAAAGCGTTGCTGTTTCTATGTAGCACTAATTCAGAATATATGGTGAGATTGTCCACACTTTTAATTTTATATTCCGTAAGAATTTGCGCATTCTTTTGCTCATTTGCTGTGCTGAAAAATTGCTTTTCTCTCATGTAGTTTATGAAACAAGAATAAGTGCTTTTCTGTTTGTTTATTTCTTTTTAACGTAAAGACAGACGTCTATACATTGGAGAAGTGAATAAACTGCATTTCAAAAACATCAGTAGGTTGTCATGTCGATAGGATATCTGGCAAACAGTTGATAAGTAGTTGGAGGTTCATATTCTCTCACTGAAGCAGTGCAGTGAATAATTCAAGGATTATAGTAACAGTCTACCGATAAGAGACAATGCATATTTGATATTTTTATTTATTATTTATTTATGGGTTTGTCAGGTGAAGAAGCATTTCTGGAAAGGGAGAACTGAGTGTAGTGATAAATGTGGGACCTGCGGGTGTGTGAATACATCAAAGAGTTAAGGCTGAAACAGACGAATGGAGCGTGGATGAGAGTGGAGTGGGTATGAGCCAAGATAACTCCAAAGAGCAGAGATCATTATAACTGCGGTAGAAAAAGCAGAAAAGAGTTTGCCTGTGGACCAGAGACCGGATCCTATCATTTCAGGATACCGTCTCAGATATCAATGTCTGTGTTCAGCAGTAGCTCTGTTTCACAGATGAGAAAAATACTCCTTTTTAAATACATATTTATGTATTTCATATACTCATATTTCATTGAAGTGCCTCTGCTTTCTCTAAAATTAAAAAAAATAAACATTTCAATTTTGGGTATTTCAGTAAACTGAAATTCTCGTCTGTTATACACTGTTTCAATGCTGAA
>NC_068982.1:28573352-28579409 GCF_001194135.2 Octopus bimaculoides
ATATATATATATATATATATATATACACTTAAGCACCGGTGATAAGGTACTATCAAATATTAATGTATTTGTGAATCTTGACACCAAATTGTCTCCAGTGAAGAAAATGGAGCAAGATTTTTTATATAAAATATGCACGTGAGGCAAGGAGATGTTTTTTCTTCATATCATATTGCAGATGCAATCAGCTTAAGTTATCATAAGCTAATGTTTCTTTTTTTATAATTACTGTATCTAATTATTCGCTTCATAAATGTGGTGGAACGGTAGAACTTGTAGGGTATTCAACTGAATTCCATTCCACTATGGTCGATAAAATGAATACCAAATATGAACTGTTGTTCGCTCTATCAGCTATACCTATCTCGCCCTAGATTTTAACCTTCTTTTAATATAAGAAATGATAATTATCATATAAAGCCTAATTGTTAATTCTATTACTTATCTCAGAGACTTTTACTATGAGTTTGAGTTACTCTTTTTACAAGGTGAGGAATATGAAGGAAATACTTTGCATTAAACATTAAAATGATTTCTCTAAATAAAACATATTTCCAAATGAAGACATTACTTTTGCTTAATATATAGAAAATAAAAGTTGTGGAAGTTATAATAGAAGTAGGTGTTGCTAGCTCTTATCGAGTATGTCTGATTAAAGTATAACTGTAATTTTTATGTCTAGGAATATATTTTCCAATACGTATATCCTGTTTTAGGGCGGTCAGGTAAATCTAGTACCTCAGAAACTCTAGAAGGTTGCTGAAGTGACCCTAGAGTGATTCTAGAGGGTCACAATTTGGCTCTAGTTTTAAATGGTAGGTATAGTAGAAATGTCGATATCGTAAAACCTGATGATGATGATGATGACGATGATGAGAATTGCAAGTTTATTTATTCCTGATATGATTGTGTTTTTTTTTATTTGTCATTGTGAAACATGAAAAGTAACATAACCGTTAAATAATTATTCTCACTAAATTCAAACATTTGATAATATAAAAAGGAAAAAAAAATTGATTGGCAAACAAGGGTTGTAAACTAGTAATCCAGAAACTACGTCCAGAGTCACTCTTCTCATCATACCTCACCATGCCTTGTCTTACCCACACAACGTATGTTGGCACAAAATTCATTGCGTAAACTTATTTCTCAAGTGTTGCAACTCCCAGAAGTTCTTTTCCTCCTCCATATTTATGTTGCAAATGTCAATCTGCAGAAGTTGATCCTGAATCTGAAGCAAGTCAACCTCACTAACTTTAGAAGGCCATTGGGCGTCAAGAGTGTTCACCCTTCTCACTTGACAGAAAAGAAAAAAACACGCAGAGATTAAAAAAATCTATTCGTCATGACTTTGATTTGGTATAGCATTCTAGAATGTTTGAATCGAGTTCTGAGCTTAAAAAAATTGGGGGTTGCCATTATTTTTCATTATCACAGTGGCTATGAAATATTCAATAAGAATACGATATTGGCATTCATTCTTATATGCATACATACATACATACATACATACATATATATATATATATATATATATATATATATATATATATATACACACATATATATATATATACACACACACATATATATATGTATGTGTGTGTGTGTGTGTGCGTGTGTGTGTGTGTGTGCAGACATATGCATTTATATGTATTTAGAAGTTTATAATTATTTGCAGATATATCTCTGACATATTTCAACAAAACCGTCTGCTAAATAAATTCCATTTTTAAACGTTTACTAAGGTAGTAAATGGCCTATCGATGAATATTGTATTATTCGATTTGAATGTAACGGTAATTTTTTTATTTATTAAGAAGGAAATCACTAACGTACTGTTGGTATATATTACATGATAGCATTAGGTAAATAATTCAGTTCAATTGCTTAAAGTTTCAATCCAAGTGATATACTCTCAACATTGCAAGTACCGAAAAATCCTAAGCGGCCGTTATAGAGTGTCACTAGCTGCTCTTAGTACATAAATATAACCCTCAATTCTCGCTATTGTTGCAAGTTGCATCGTTAGTAGAAGCGCAATGCGACACATGTACAAAAAATGAAGATGAAAAGATGGGTTTATGTTTGGAAGCCTAGTTCTCTAAGGATTCAATCAGCTGCAGAATTCATGACTTGAATAATTAAACATAATAGAATTTTTTTTTTAAATCTGTGTGTGAAGACAATTCAAGATATTTCGAGAGTTACGGAGGAGAGAAATGCATTATATAATATTTCTGTGTAGTGATATTTTAAGTAAATATTTATAGAATAAAAGTACGTGAAATGCTTAGTTACTGGTGGTGTCGGAAATGGAATGTTTAGTGTATTTTGTGTTAAGGTTAGAAACCATCTGGAGAATATCATAGCTTTTACTACATCATTGTCTTTTATACTAAAGACAAGGTTAGCAAGCATCTGAAAGTAATTCTAATACTATTTTACAGCTTCAAGGAGATCAGTAACAGATATAGGTTGTTCATACAGTAGAACGAGAGTGAAATGCATCATTGGCTCTGGTAGAAGATCATTGTTATCAATTTAAACACATTGCGGACGCGAGCTGGAAAAGTCGTTAGCACACCGGACAAAATACTTATTCGTATTTCGTCCGTCTTTATGTTCTGAGTTCAAATTTCGCCTAGGTCGACTTTGCCTTTCATCCTTTTGGGGTCGATAAAGTAAGTAACAGTGGCAAAATTTGAAATTATTATGATTATGATTATTATTATTGTTGTTATTATTATTATTATTATTATTATTATTATTATTATTAAGGCTGCCAGCTGGCAGAATCGTTAACACACCAGGGAAAATTCTTAGCGGCTTTTCATACTGCTTTACCTTCTGAGTTCAAATTTCGCCGAGGTCGACTTTGCCTTTCATTCTTTCGGGCTCGATAAATTAAGTAAACACTGTAATCGATTATCCTCCAAATTTTAGGCCTTGTGGCTATAATAGAAAGGCTTATTATTACATTATTTTTTGAGCTATTTTGAAATCGGGGTGAAGGTTTATTGGTCTATTTTTCTCCACCAGAATGACACTGAAAAATATGAAATCTCGGTTATTTAGTTAAGAGATATACACTTTATTTCGTCAGATAAACTTTTGTGGGAAAACCGCCGAAAATCACAAAACAGCGATAAATTCAATGAGTGAATGAAGAAATCTCTATACAATCATTGGACCATATAGAAATAACAACGAAGTGTCCAGCGAATTCTGTGTTACTATTCTAAAGAAAAGGATTTTTGAATAATATAATCTTAGATTCATCACTCCTGAAAAATTGGGGTGGTCACTGCTAGAAAAACTTTGATCATTGATCTGCTAAATGAAGGCTAATCTAGCACTAAACAGCGCCAGCAGCAACAGCTCACATGATAATAGCTTACAGAACTGAGTATAAAAATTCAGTGTAAACTTAGTTTCGTCTTATTCGTACTCTGAACAGCAATTGATAATCTATGAAGTGTACATTTATACGAAAAATCATCATTTTGCCGGAAAACAATTAAACGAAGAGATACAAACAGACCTCATCATCAGACCATTAAACTTTGAGATAGTCCAGGGTTCGGGGAAATGTTTTAACTATTTACCGCAAAATATATATATTTGTGCTGACGTTACCCGCTTGATTTGAAAGGAAGAAATCATAGATTCTTTGAATTCAAAAGGTTTATTGAATCTATTTATATGGAGAATACAATTATGAATATAAAAAGTATAAAACAAATGCAATGAAACAAATTAATATCTTCATTATGAAATAATAGGATTTTTCTAGAATATTTTCCCTTCAGATTTTGGAGAAATGATGTTTCATTTTTGTTACAATTACATCAAAATTGGGGCATTTTGATGCCAGAGCAATTTCGATACAGTCTTCGGGGTCCAGTCGATTACTCTGCTTTGTTTTTATGTTCATTGGAGTGGAAAATATTTGTTCACAAAGATAAGTTGTTGCAAAAGGCAGCAACTTTTTGACTGCTTCCTCATGCAAGAAAAAAAATTTCTGTCGTAACAAGGAACACGTTTTTTTTTGTATGGTTTTACTTATATCTAATGGGTCCTCATTACTCCCAAGAATTTCATTTTAACCCCAGTTAGGGTAATTTACCCCTGTTCACCGACCTCTGACATAGTCGAAGCGGATTTAAATTTAGAATCTTCTATAACCGGGTATGTATCACAAAAAGCTTCATGTAGTTATAAAAGTGGAAATTCCCAATGAAAAAAAAAAAAAATATAAAGTTGTTCATAGGAAAGGACCAAAATACGTAGTAGTAGATATCAATATTCATACATACAAAAGGGGTTCAAACCTTTATTATTATCGGAATAATAAATTTTAAACATTTATTGCGATTTCAAAAATATTCGCGACGTTGGTAAAATTTAGAAATATCAGGGGTGAAAAAATTGAAATTGAACTCAAAAAGAATTTGAACAGGGAAGTGACAAGACAAATAAATATGACGTAACATATTGTAGCTATAAGTAAACTGGGAAATATTTTACTGATACCGTTCACAAGGGTATTAATGACGTAAGTGAAGCGAGAGGTTTCCACCCAAGAATGAAAATTAGGTCAGAAAATTGACACGATGGAAAATTATCTCAGCTCTACGGGGATCTTCCCAACTAACATGTTAATGCATAACGTGCAGTTTGGCTTGCTTTTCTCTCTGTTGTTCATGCGAAAAGATAATAGCAATAATTTTAGCATAACAATTTTATAGTGGGAGAATTAATTTCATCGCAACTTTATTTAGCTTTCTGTACAAATAGAGAGATAACTTCAAAAGTAGTTATTTATTGAAGTATGTTTTTACATTGTACTACATACATTACCGAGTCAGATTAGTTTCTTGCATTTCCTGTCGATAAGAAATTCGAAAATTACTCTCAGAAAATACGAATATCATAGTACAAAAGCATCGTACTTCGCAGTGCATATTTAACGGAAGAGAATGTACAACTTATCTTGCTGTTGAAACACGTTAAAGTAGAGTGTGTCTGTGTGTATATGTATGCATTTATACTTGTATATACGTATATATATATATACATAATATATATATCCACACGCATAAGCGTATATACGTGGGGGTCCTGAGGAGTTCCTGGATTTGGGTAAAAGAAAATAGAGGAGGATGAGTTAATTATGATTTTATTCAACATATTCCCTTCAGATTCACTTATTGCAGCAGTCCTTCAGTTTTTCTAAGCCTGTAAAAGCACTCGGAAGTTTGGGTCCCACCAATCAGACCTTTCGCAAGACATTTAAAGTCAGTAAATTTTCAGCAACCCCTCGTATAATACACACACACACACACACACACACACACACACACACACATACACCCACACCCACATTCTAATGTACATCTTTTAACTGTGTGTGTTTAAGCGAGTCAACATTTACGATTAAGCTAACCTGCATTGTAATTATATTATGTCCATCTATGTCTTGTACAATAGCAGCTCGATAAAATAGCGATGATAAAATAAATAGCAAACTTGAAATGCTGGCATAGCATGGTTGCATTCAAATGACGAAAAAAACCGGTCACAGAAAAAATGTATAAACATGTATATATGTACATAGTTTTACATACATATATAAATATGTGTGTGTGACGATATACATGTGTGAGCGTATCTAGATGTGAGTTTGTGTAGATGTATGATTATGTATGTATGTGTGTCTCTGTGTACGTGTGTGTATACATTTAAGAATGTACACGTGGTCGAATGTGACAAAGAATTTGACTTCGCAACCACTTGGTTCCAGGTTCGTTTTCAGTGCTATTACCATTGGATTTGGGTAGATGTCTTCCGTCTTTGACCTGGATTTGCCTTTTATCTGCGGATGGTATTTCGTAAATTTAAGTCGTTTGAACGTTTGCAAATATGGATACGGACACACACATACGAACACATACACACACACACACACACACACACGCACACGCCCACACACATACACACAAATTATTAGTTACTCAAGAACGTGCGTATATATATATATATATATATATATAT
>NC_068982.1:28579814-28580575 GCF_001194135.2 Octopus bimaculoides
CTAAACTACAAATTTTTCTCTAAACGGATGGCGATATTTATGGCACACATAGAACAAAAACCGGAGGGAAAGGCACAAACAAAACAAGTCTTTAGTTAATCGGATACGATCGTTTCATGGTTAAGAGAATGAAAATTTCTCTATTCCAAATCTTCAGTCCGATATTCTGATAAATTTGAAAGTGTCTCTAAAAAAATTCACGGTAATTTTTGGCCATGCGACACCAAAAATCAACGATAAGAAAGTCACTTACGAATTCATCGGCTAGTGAGTTCAGGCATCCCACCTCAAAGAAATCTATTCCATGTGCGTCACAAATATATATATATATATATATATATATATATGCATATACAGGTACGAGACGACACCAACGGTGAAAATAACATGAAATACGTAAACAACAAGAAAAATAAGAAAAACAAGGAAAAATAGGGCAAGTTAAAACAGAGAATGGACCCTTTATCAGCTGTTGGCTGTCAATCTACTCCTCATTTCGAGCATTCAACGTCAATATGAATCTTCAAAGACAGTTACTCTCATAAATTCTGAAATAAAAATCAGAATTTATGGATGGTCAAAGTTGAGAAACAAAAAATGACAGTAGAGATATACAAGGAAACCGAACGAAAACAAAAATGGAGGGTCGTTAGATCAGAACGAGGGGAAAGTAGTGAATACTGGGGAAAGCATTTTTTTTTTAATGAGAAAATATAGAAGAGAGAGAGAGAGAGAGAGAGAGAGAGAGAGAGAGAGAGAGA
>NC_068982.1:28580688-28581501 GCF_001194135.2 Octopus bimaculoides
AGAGAGAGAGAGAGAGAGAGAGAGAGAGAGAGAGAGAGAGAGAGAGAGAGAAACACATCAGTCCGTTTAAACGATCGTGCAGGGAAAGAAAGATAGTCACGTGAGGAAAAGAAATATGGATGATAGTCACGTGTGAGCAACGAGAGAGAGAAAGATAGAAAGAGGAGAAGAGAGAGAAAACAAACAGATAAAAATAGATGGGAATATATTAATACCAACCATCTTTATATGTGTGCAGTGTTCCCCAATGTCTCCGTGACTATATGACGCTCCTCTCTGTGTTGGATTATTGCGGCCACTGCCCTTTCGAAATCTATATTCATGGCCATCGCTATAAATAAGTAGGCTAGGATTTTGCATTAAATGTAAAGTCATTTGTCATTAGTTGCTCCTGTAAATGTCTTACACAGGTGTTTTTCTCTTTCTTGTCAATAAAATAATTAAAAAGTGAACTATCTATCTATCTATCTATACTGGAAACCAGTAATATTACATGAAAATATTACTAACAAGTAGAAAAGTATAGATAATCAGACGAAGCGATGCATTAGTCTGAAAATACCATGAAGTTCAGTAATTGCCAACAAAAAATAAAAAGGTAAATATAATAAAAATACAAAAATAAAATAACAAAGATATTTACATTTTTCTCTGCCTTAATTTTCCTTCTATTTGTCTTTCCGTTATTCTTTTTTTTTTCCTATTTTTCTTTCTTTCCTTCTTCCTGTTCTTTCTCTCCCTTTCTATTTAACATTTTCTTGTCTCTTAGTTCTCTTTTAAACAACTACCTACCTACACAAACGCACGCACACA
>NC_068982.1:28581656-28589554 GCF_001194135.2 Octopus bimaculoides
TATATATATATATATATATATATATATGCATACGCGTGTATGTAACTACCTTCGTTTCTTTCTTTCCTTCTCTAATTAACCCCTGTCTTTCTTTCTCTTGACGGTGCCTGTCATATGAATTTCCTCTGAGAGATTCACATCTTAACGATTGCTTTCCTAGATGATACAACACAATCACTCAGATTGTTTGCCAAGAAAGTCATACATTCCATAATGTTAGCAGGCCGACACGTTTCTTAACTTACCACTGACAACAACAGTTATTAGCAGCAAACTCGGTTGCAATTAGCAACATCGAAGCAACAATTAGGAAAATTGTGTTGGCAGCAATCAGCAAATATAACCACAGTAAACAACCATAGTTTCGACAGTAATAATAATAACAATAGCAAACGATAGGATATACACGTTTGGTATTTCGTTTCTTTAGAAATTTACTTCCGTAGTAGAGGATTCGATCTTACAGCGGAGCACCATAATCATGTGAATGAAATTTAGTAGTGAGAACGTGTACAGAAGCTCATTGGTTACATAAATTAATACATACATACGTGTATGCAAAGATAGATGCATACATGTATATATACATGCATGCATACGCACACACACACATACATACATACATACATACATACACGTATGCATGCATGCATACATACATACATACATATATACATACGTAGGTATGGACCAACAATCGGATTACTAACTCCCAATTTGAAGGGTATGCGTTTGCAATTCAGGAACAGGAGATATTTACCAAATATCTGATGCACGAAAGGGATAGAACTGCAAGCAAAACGCCAAAATATGATAACCGATGCAGACTTCGTGGAGTTGACACCGAAGATATCATCCACATCATAAGCAGTTGTCCGAAAGTATCATCACAGTATTATTTACTGATCAAACATGATGCTGTAGCTAAGAGAATCATGACGCCAAAGAAATAAGAGCCCACAGTATGGTAGAAGTCATAGCTACTCATTAAGGTGTGCTGTTGAAATGTCCCGGTGAAAACCTTAATAAAATGTAAACATAATAGACCTGACATAGTGATTTGGGATCGTGTATGCAAAGATACATACATACGTACATACATACATGCATCCCAGCTGATGTTAACATAAAGCTAAAGATCAGCGAAAAGAAAATAGCTACGTTGAACTATTGAGAAATCTACAATAATTCTACCCAGATGACAAGTTCAGGTTTATACACGTAATTATTGGGTCACTGGGATATGTAACACGCCACCTAAATACCAATCTTGAGAAATTAGGCTTTTCAAAACCAGAAAGGAGGAAGCTGGTTCGAAGACTACAGATCCAAGACATCACTGGAACTGTAAACTCTGTAAAACTTTCCAGAAGTATTTAAGTATATATGTGCATGTCTAGACATGCAACTATATGCATGAGAATACACACATAAGACAAAGCATTCAAATCTGCACATGCACTGACTCCAAATACTGAACATATACACTAATACATGCAAAAATACCCTTCTGATGTTGTTGAAATTCCAATGAAAGAGTCTTAGATCTAGGTTAGAAACCAGCTCATTCTCTATTGGCAAGAAATCTTGAAATAAAACTGAATGACACACACAGTGTACGTGTGTATGTGTGTGTATTCGTGTTGTTATGTGTCCGAGCTATTGCTGAAGGGTAATCGCTTGTATAGAGATGGAATATTATATGTAGTGCTTTGTTATTTTACCTATTAAGTACACCGATCGAGTTAAAAAAATACATCAATACTTTTAGTATTGATGTATTTTTTTAGTATACTACCTTCGTTCTAACCGACAAATCTGCATAAACTTATAAAAAGTTTCTAGAAAATATCAACTTTAATCCAATACAACGTTTATCAGTTACAAAATTTATAAAAAGCAATGATTAAAGCCTGTAATCAGACTTCCTACTCAAATAACAAGGATTTTTTTCTTTTTACATTTCTTAATGCATGTTGTTTACTAGTTAAATTTATAGCTTAAAGTAACAAACGAATTGAGAATTTACTCCAAGTGTTCCATCATATACTACATTCACTAACATATGTACCTGTCCTTATATTCATAATATCATTTCATAAATCATGCGACAGTGATATAACTACTGAAGAGCAAGCTGTCCTGATCGGAAGCTAGCACGTTAACTACTACAGTTTCCACATGAAATGTGGTATATATATCACGTAGTTGTAAAGATTTATCTGTACTAACAATTTCGTTGAAGTTTGGCACAGAAGTTTAGAGGAGCAACAAACAGCCTATAACACATCCAACTATTTGAAAGTTCATAGAATATGGAGCGCGTTGCTTAGTGGTTAGGACCGTTGGACTGATGATCGTAAGAATGGGGTTTTGATTCCTGGACCGGATGACGCGTTGTGTTCTTGTTCAAAACACTTCATTTCACATTGCTCCAGTCCACTAAGCTGGTAAAAATGAGTAATCCGACGACGGACCGGCGTCCGTCTAGGTGGGCAATATATACGACGATGAAAACGGGATACCGGCCCTATAAGTCTATATGAACCGGGAAGGATCTCTATACTTTTTATCTATAGAATGCACTGGATGAAATCATGCTTTAAACAATAAAATATTGCTCGTTAAGAGCTTCTATTAAAGGACAAAAGAAAAATTACTTTGATGAAAGAATAAAACTTATGAATTACAAATGTAATGAGTCTGTTACATGTAAGATGCTTAGCTCAACATTTTATTTTAGAAATCCGTTTAAAGTTTTATCAATGATTTCATTTTTAAAAATTTATCTTATATTTTTAAACCCTTTATTAAAATCTAGATATCGATTAATATGTGGCATATATATTAATTGATCAATTACTTCTGTGTCAATTTCTTAATCGGTGAATTAGTTGACATCAGTAAATTGAAGTCGGTGAGATATCCTATAGGTCGTATAAGCAGTATAAAGAAAGAGTTAAAACTCTGTAATACGAAAGATCTTATCATGTATAGAGTAGCTCCTACGAATATTTCACTCAGCTCAAAGTTATTTATTTGTCTCCTTTATGATTACCTCTCTCAACTCCCTACATTACAGAAGGTTAATGAAGGACCCAGTCTGCACGAAATAGCTGCAAAATCTTCTTCAGGTTGCATGGTGCCGCTATAAAAAATCCTTAGATTGGTATATTCCAAGTTTTTTACCTTAACTTTGGCTACCATCATTATCTATTTGCTGAGAAGAAAAGGTGTTTGCAACTTGATAAATGTCTTAGATCAATATTTACTTATATTAACTGGACTGTCTCACTTGTAGTCTGTACGAGGAAATTCTGCATGTAAATGTACACAGCATGGGACTTCATTTAACAAATGTATTGAATGTATGAGACAATGTATCTGCGAATCGTAGCTAATCGTAGAACGACTATGCGCATGCCTTAATTTCCCGGATCATATAGAAAATATAGAAAATATCATGCAAAACAAAACAAAAGAGATAAAGAGGTAAAGAAAAAAAAACAAACAATTTTTATTAAGAATTTACTATCTGTACAATCTTCCAGATTTGTTAATGCCTATAAACACATTCACTGATTATTGTTTGTTTATATTCTTTGTTTTTCTGCAGATTTCCCACCACCCAATGTCTATGGCCGTTTCACTGAGTATAGATTTTCAAATGATCTAGGTTTTCTGTTTCTTGCCTCACATTACATTTCTATAGCAAACGTGTGACCAGACGACATTTTTATTTTGTTTATTACATTTTGCTCCCTTTGTTGCCAGGATAGGAACATATATGTTCTTGCATATGTGCGTATGTGGTAGTTAACATTAGTTAATTTTAATCTTATTGTATACTCATTCTTGTATTACTTTAGTGGTGTTGGGTTGTAGTTAAGAGGACGTTGTTAAACCACATTCGTACTTCCAAAATTTACTATTCAACTGCGTATATGTTATCTGCTATCTTTACTTCTTTAGACTTTGTATCTTAAATAAAATGTACGTCACTCGACAATTCTCATTATTGCTAACTTATTTTCTATTCTTACCTTACTTCACTAAACATGGCTTTTCTTATTTTACTAAAAGTTATTATATTTGAAATATTTCCACAAGCATGCTATTTTTTTTTCAATTATACATACAAAGAATTTACAATTTTATTTCTCCTCTACTTCATGAAATGATTAAAAAAATTTCTTGGGCTATACATTGCACGGAAAAACTTATAATCTTGATGAAAGAGTAACTGTATATTTAGCCTCCATGCGAGTAGAGAAAAGATCTTAATAACGTCAAGAAAACGCGAGGTTATCCCGATGATTTATTTAAGCGTCTGGTGCATACAGAAAGACGTCTATTTGGCATGAACACCGCAAAGAAACTCACGCTTCCACACGCAGCCAGCAAAGGATCAGCTATGTGGTTGCCTGATATTTTAGAAATAGCCGCCAGATCTGCTTCAAATCTTACTTTGCTATGGTACAAAAAGAAGAAAGGACATTATAGTCCTTTATATACTCTGTCTAATTAAGTGACTAGAACAGCCTTAATCATAGATTGCTTAAATAAGGTTGATCTGAGTCTAAACAAGAACAAAATACCACAACAATATGACATGTCGAGATTCATATAAATATGGATTTGTCACGGAAGGACGGGGTCATACAATTTTGGGATAAATAACCGTAAGATCAATCAGTGATAAGTGCTTTTTTTCTCGAAACCAGAAAGAGGAATAGAGTAAATCGATAACATTTTTACTTCAACTCGGCATGTAAAAAGGTGCAAAGGTGCTACTCTTCTTTCTCTGTTAGCGGGGTGGAGGGATGAAACAAGTTCCACGACCTTAGGGGGTGATATTTGGGTTGGTATATACCATTAAGAAATCAACTGTGTATTTTTATAATGCTTATACCTTAATTTATCACGGATGTTAGGTTCCAAAAGAAAAGCGCGCGCACACACACACACACACACACACACACACACACACACACACACACATGCAAAAACACTGTATTAAATAAATCATGAATAGCAGAACATACAGGAAAAATAGATTTCGTTCCGAAACCTCCTGATGTTTTGAGCTTTGTGGTTGGTCACTGGGGCACGCTTTTACAGTCCAAGTAGTATCTTTCATTGATTGCCCACCCGTGTTATCAAAGACCAATTCCTAATATACGTAGCATGTAACATTTGAGCGTACTCTGTTATCGCGGATCTATCCCGAAAGAATCAGGGATAAACAAGGATATGTGTATTAATCAAATTCGCTAAGAATCCATCAAACACAATTCCAGACATCCTCCGTTTTAGTGGATGATTTGCTTAATTCTGGATAATAGAATGAGCCTTACCTTAATGTTTCTGATATTCTAATTAATTGCATGATATATAGTAGATATGAAGACGGGGAAAACTCAGAAAATATTACGTCTCTGCTGATTTACTATTAGTAGTACTGCATAGTAGTTATTGCTCTTACTACAAACCAACAGTGATAATTATCTGAAAACACCGGCAGCCGGAGGATTCACTAGAGATTTAACTGGGGAAAACGGAGACAGCACGAATTCTTCGTTAATAGGTTATAATGCCTTGGCTATCTGATAAAGCATCAGGAAACGGAAATGACGTCTCGTGACACGTGTTAGAAAGCTCCGGAAAATTGTACAATTTGATAAGACACATTTAAAAAGCCGACTTAGCTGAAACTTTTAGACGTTCTACTAGAATACGTTTTAGAAAATTAAACATTCTTTGAGCATATACATACACACATCTCCGTGTCTATCAGTCTGTCACCGTCTGTCTGTCTGCCTGTCCGTCTCTCTCTCTCTCTCTCTCTCTCTCTCTCTCTCTCTCTCTCTCTCTCCCTATCTATCTATCTATCTATCTATCTATCTATCTATCCATCCATCCATCCATCCATCCATCCATCCATCCATCCATCCATCTATCTATCTATCTATCTATCTATCTATCTATCTAAGTACAGTCGTGTATGAATGAGCGCGCGTGCGGTGTATGTTTTATCGTATTTTTCTCTCCCATTCTTATTCTCTCCACTTCGGCTACTTCAGCCGCACTGTTAGTATATCTCTTTTACGATTTGCTGCATATATTCAGACACATCAAATGTTTCTTGCATACATACAGATATATGTCTAATTGTCCCAGTCAATAACTATTATCATGAATCCGTTAACTGTCATTTGATTCCATTATCACAGACTTGGTTTTGGCGCCAGTAAGATTGATAATATCCTTTGTCACATGAAACCCTTGCTCAGATGTAAAAGAGCACAAATGAAAGTGTATGACTTTGTTTTTATTCGCTATTTTTGGCAAATCCGATTGCTTACTCTTGGCGCACTCGTCGTTCGACACAAAGTTGCTAAAATCTACTTTTCTCTAATTAAACAGTTGTTTGCTTAACAGAAAATAATTGTTACAGGCTTCTTTGACACTTCCAGCTCTCGTACTGACACATGCATACTCTCACCCACATACTACAACTAACGTACACACACACAAACACAGACAGACAGACACACATACACACACAGACACACACACACTTATATATTTATTTATTTTATTTACAGGCGGAGTTCAGGCAGAATCGTTACCACGCCGGGCAAAATGTTTAGAGGTATTTCGTCCTGAGTTCAAATTCAGCCGAGGATGACTTTGCCTTTTATCATTTCAGCGTCGATAAAATAAGTACCAGTGAAGTACTGGAGCCGATGTAATCAACATATTCTCCCGCAGATTGCTGGCATTGTGCCAAAATTTGAAAACTACACATATATGTGTGTTTGTGTGTGGCGTGGCTGTGTGGTAAGAAGTTTGCTTTCCAGCCACATGGTTCCGAGTTCAGACCCACAGCGTGTCCCCTTCGGCAAGTGTTTCCTACTATAGACTCGGGTTGACCAAAGCCTTGTGAGTGGACTTAATTGGAGGAAACTGAAAGAAGTCTCTCCTATATGTATGCATATGTATCTATGTCTGCGTGTGTCTTTCTGTCTGTGTTTGTCCCCACCACCTCTTGAGAACGGCTGTTGGTGGGTTTACATCCCCGTAACTTACCGGGTCTGTAAAAGAGTGTGATAGAATAACTACAGTGCTTAAAAAATAAGCATGGGAGTCCATTCATTCGACTAAAAGTTCAAGGTGGTGCCCCAGCATGGCCGCAGTCTAATGACTGAAACAAGTAAAATATAAAAGGTAAAAGATATATATACAAATGTACGTATGTTTGCGTTAATGTAGTGTGATGTGTGTGTGTATATAAGAAGATTGACTCCATGCAAAAGATGGGCTACTGGAAGAGGCTAAAAGTGTTGAGTCTATATTCCCCGGAGAGAAGACGAGAGACATATGCGATGATATATATTTGGAAGATCTTGGAGGGTTTTGCTCCCAATTTTGGAATTGACAAGTATACCAATCCTCGAACTGGACGGCACTGCATCATACCAAAGATCCCATCTCCATCTAAAATAAGCACACAGTACTGCAATTGTCGGTTTCCACGGCCCGCAATTGTTCAACATCTTTCCAGGCAGCCTTAGAGATCTACAAGGAACGTCTGGAAAGGTTTCTCGCTAAGATACCAGATGAACCAACATCGCAGCAGGAGACACAAAGAAGAACAACTCCACCCAACTCGCTACTTCACAAAAAACAATACTGGAAACAACAACGAGTATCTACTGGTGGTGCACCAGCATGACCTCAGCCCTGGGCTGAAACCAGTAAAAGATAAAAGATATATATATATATATATATATATATATATATATAAATATTTCGCTTAGACATTGCGAGACAATGAACTGTTGTAGAACCATACGTCTCATTACACTCCAACTAATGTTGTTTATATATATATA
>NC_068982.1:28589718-28590270 GCF_001194135.2 Octopus bimaculoides
ATATATATGTATATATAAATCAACAGCGTTAGTTGGAGTGTAATGAGATGTATGATTCTACACCAGTTCATTAGTATCGCAATGTCTATGTATGTCTATATATGTATGTCTCTATATGTGTGTGTGTGTGTGTGTGTGTGTGCGTGTAGGTGTGGCTGTGTGTTCATAAGACGCAGGTGTACAGGTTGTAATGACAATGGAGCAAAATATTATTATTACATAACAAAGGAAAACAAAACATTAATTCAATAATTTTATCATTTACGCACACGTCAATAATGCCTTAGAGACGGCTGATGTACACTGTTTTGTATAATAGGTCTCTCTAAGGTATTACTGAAATGCTGAAAATGTGTGTGAGGAACAAAGTAATTAAATTAATCTGCGTTGTTTACCTTTGTTATTTAATCATTCTATCTATCTATCTATCTATGTGTGTGTGTGTGTGTATATATACACATATATAGATATCTGTGTGTGTGCGAGTGTTCGTGTATACAGTCATGTTTGTGGTTGTCTATATGCATCTTCATATATATATATATATATATA
>NC_068982.1:28590900-28592670 GCF_001194135.2 Octopus bimaculoides
TCTTATTGATTAGTTAAATGGTGTCTTATCTACAATCCATAGATTAACCCATTACCTGCCAAATATTTCATTCATAATTTTGGGGTTTGCCAGGTGTCTTAGGAGTTAAAATAATATATAGTATTTAAATTTTCTTCATATGTGAATTATTTTAGAAATTATGATACATTTTTCGAAAGGTCCCAAATAGGGATCGCTGAAAAATAAAGCGTATTTACCCTTTTTTATTCAACTGCAATGATAAGCATTTTAGTGTTTTTTTAACGATAGTATAAAATGCGAATGTGTATGAAATATTAGCGAATGATATAGATTGGAAATGCAAAAAAAAAAAAAAACATTTTAAAAACAGTCAATATTTTTGTAGTTCGAAAATTGCGATTTATGATATAAAATGTCCTCTAGGGCTAAAAATGACAAACTTTTACTACTAAAATTTGTTAAACACACCTCTGGAAATGCAATGTACACAAGCAATACACATTAAATTCAACGAACAACCAGCAGTGAGACTGTTTTTAGCAGATCCGCAAATGGAGCTTATAGCAGACAATGGGTTGAGAAAAACGTGCTTCGCCGTCATTTTTATCATCATCATCATCATCATCATCATCATCATCATCATCATCCTTTTTTTTCACTCCGCTTTCCAAGTTGGCATCTGTTTATCTAAAAGCATCGTTTCTAATTCTACCTGCAGTGAAATTACATAAAAAGCTGGGCAGTTTAATACCTCCTCCAGGTTTAGCCTCACAAACATCTTACAAATATTACTTTACTCTTTCTAGTTCTTATATATGAATAAAATTAAAAAATTATGCTTAATGTAATTTTCCAATACAATTTCTTATTGTTGTAGGATGTATCAAAAATTAAGACTGTTTTCTACTTTACGAAATATCTCTCTCACTACATACATAAATATCTATCTATCTATCTATTTGTCTGTCTGTCTGTCTGTCTGTCTATCTTATCTATCTATCTATCTATCTATCTATCTATCTATCTATCTATCTATCTATCTATCTATAATGCGTAGATGTATTTTTGCGTAAGTGTCAGTTTGCAAATATATGCATCTATGGCTATGTTTATGTGTGTATGTTGTTGACTGTATATGTAACTAGAGATGTATATGTAACTAGAGATGTTTCTTAACAGTGATTAAACTTCGCACACAAATTTCTTTGCTATTAGTTTGTCAGAAAACCTACAATGCAAACCGATGATGCAGCTTTTTGCTATTTGTGTATGCATCAGTACAATTATTTCCACAGCTATGTGGAAATAATAATCATTCTTCTGCTTAAATTTGAGTAAGGTTTCGTAAATGATACCTCCATCTGCAGCGCAGTTTAGAATAGTTTGAACCAGTTAACAACGTGAGCGTTTGCGTATAATATTTTGAATGATGCTCAAATAATTACTTCCTATTACGAACATACAGCCTCGATTGTGATTTGCAGCCATCTTCTGTTATAACCATATTTTCAAGATGAGTAATATCGAACCAACGATGGATCATCTACACATTCGGTCGGCTTGCAAGAAAGAGCAGTCAAAGTTTATTTAGTTCATATCTTACCAATGTTGAATGTGATAGGCGTAGGAGTGGCTGTGTGGTAAATAGCTTGATTACCAACCACATGGTTCCGGGTTCAGTCCCACTGAGTGGCACCTTGGGCAAGTGTCTTCTACTATAGCCTCGGGATGACCAACGCTTTGTGAGTGGATTTGGTAGACGGAAACTGAAAGAAGCCCGTCGTATAT
>NC_068982.1:28592837-28597270 GCF_001194135.2 Octopus bimaculoides
AGGACTTATTGTTTGGGTGCCTAGTACTTATTCTATCGGTCTCTTTTGCCGATCCGCTAAGTTACGGGGACCTAAACACACCACTATCGGTTGTCAAGTGATGTTGGGGGGGGGACAAACACAGACACACAAACATATACACACATATACATACATATATATACATATATACGACAGGCTTCTTTCAGTTTCCGTCTACCAAATCCACTCACAAGGCTTTGGTCGGCCCGAGGCTATAGTATAAGACACTTACCCAAGGTGCCACGCAGTGGGACTGAACCCGGAACCATGTGGTTGGTAAGCAAGCTACTTACCACACAGCCAAACAACAACAACAACAGTAGGAAATGGACAATATCTCTAAAATCCCGTCAATACATTTTCACATCGATCAAGGAAGTTGTTATAATATAACCAAGCTATTAAGAGTAAAATTAAAATTGATGTACTCGAGTTCTTGCAAAATAAATAAATGAAAAAAATACGTGAGTAAAAACTTAATGAATTAAAATTTCCCTTTTAGATGGATATATTACAAAAGAAAAAAAAAAGTAGTGATAATTTTTTTTGTTTGGAACTCTCAAAGAGAAGTGTTAATGTAAAGAATTATAGAGTTGAATGACAGATCTCTCCAATAATCGTCATGCAATGTTAAACTGCATTTTGTGAAAACAAATTATATGACGCCAAGGTATGACAGTTTGTAGTCATAACATATCTATCATAAAAATGTACTGTTATATGCAAGAGAGTGAAAAGCATAACCGATACGTTGTTATATTATACTTCCGGAGCAACTGCTAAAATTCACAAATAGATATATTACAGATATCGCTTTTAATAATCTACCGTGATATATAGGAACCATGTATATGTAGTTTGGAGTCATATCTTTTGCTTTTCCGACAAGTCTCATAGCCAACAGACTAGCGAGCTGAGTTATATAATATTCTATAGTAAACTCTGCCGTGAGAGGTTAAAAAGTAACTGATATACTTTTCATAATATTCATGGACAAATAAACCAAAGGCACACAGTGCAACATGTTCAATTAGATAACCAGTATAATATAAATAGGCTATCAAAGCGACTTCCAGGTTCCATAGTTTCATGAAATAATTTCACTGAAACAAATTTCCTTTTATCTTATACATGAAGGATATAAGGTTGTTTCAAAATTTAAAAATAACCAAAAATAGACTGATTTTTCAGATAAAATGTGAATATGTTGTTTGGTTATCAGAAGTAAAGTAATAAAAATGATATCACTAAGTCCATATCAACAGCTGATGTAGAACGTTGAACACCACGCATTTAGTACATACATGCTCAGGCAGATGTCATTTACATTCTTTTACAGTAAAGAAAACGTGCACCACTGCTGATTAATACTAGCATATAGAGTTTCTATCGCATTTACAGAAATCTATACAACCGTTTGTAGGTGTGTATATGTTTTATGGATTCAAACTGGCACCATGGGGATAATAGTACATGTGGGGGTTTGATTAACATAATATTCTAGCAAAATTATTTTAACTAGACAAAAATAAACAAACAAATAAAATTAAAGATTAAATGAGATTTAACACCAGCATTTAGTTCGTAGATAACTTCAGTGGAATTTATATTGTTGCCAATATTCAGATCAAAAGCACCGTTATGTAAGCATGCAACATTTTTTGCAGTGTTGCAGCTGTTCATGCTGTGCATCGGCTACATCAGTCGTATAAGTCTGGGACGGTCATCAAAGATCATGGGAACTGAGCTCCCTTTACTTCGCTAACATTTTTACCGTTTAGTTAGAGAGGGAAGGACAGATCTCGTGACCCATTAATTTTTCAGAGCCTTCGATATTGGTAAGAGGGAAGGAAGAAGTTATCCTTAAACCGGAGACCTCTCTCGAATATTTGCCAGACAAATCCGCTAAAAGGCATCAACAGAACAGAAGGTAGTTGAAAACTGGGCCACATGTTATGTTTTCCATCCAATAACTCAGAATGTAGGGCTAGGAATCAGAATAAACACAAGACATTTCGTCCGACATTCTAACAATTCTACCAGTATACATTCCTGGGTTGCTACATTATTTTATTGACCAGAAACGATAAAAGGTAGACTTGACTTCGGTGGAAGTCGAACTCAGACTGCAGAGAGCTAGATCAAATACGGCTCTGAGATTCTGCCAATTTCTTGTCATAAATATAATTAAAGAAGTTCATTGTATTAAGAAAGAATAGACGAAGTTAACATTATTTCTATTAATATTTACCAAACAACAAAGAAAATTTCAAAGTTCTTTTCCTTGTCAAATTTTTTACACGCCAGTCGGTGAATGGCTAACATTTCCCAGCTGGCGATAAAACGCAACTACGAAAACATCCTACTTTATAGCGACGTCACTCGTGTTTCGGCAACGCTTGTCGGTATAGAATATATAAATAATTTTACCATGTTTACTCCAGAGCACAGACAATGATATGAATAGCATTCACGTAGAAAGCATTGTTTGGATATCTTTAGCTACTAGCAGTTCGTTTTGACCCTTCATTTCTGCTGTGAATTACACATGATGTTTGGCCTGAGGCAATACTGATCGTGCAAACCTATGAATAATGCGTTCCAGATGTGAACCTTCTTTCTGGTTATATGTTGGATCAGAATTAATTTTTAAATTTTGGCGAATCGTACGAACGTTTAGACGCTCGGTATCCTGTGATATGCCTTATTGCCATATATACAGCCTATTTACAAGTCGATGTTGTAGTTTAGTGCCAGGTCAGCTCCGAATGAGCTAACTTATGTTCTAAGTTATCCAATCCGTGATAAGCCAATGCTTTTCTAGACCAACGTGTCCCATTTTTAAGTAGTTAAGGAAGAAAGTTGCTACAAAGACTGTAACGAGAATAAATCAAAGCAAAGTAAGAAAATTGCCAACGGCACACGTGTAGTTACATTGCTGAAGTGACCGGAATATATATATGCAGTATAAGTAGAATCAACAAAATATTCGCCATCCAATGAGAAATAAGTATCGATTTAATACACATTACGAAAGAGCTACAAATAATTTCATGCTTTTACGATAATTTAAATAGGGAGATTTATAAAACACGCCATGTATCTTCAAGAAACGTTTCAGACTCAGTGTATACACTAGATATATTTTAAAAACCAAGCAGCTGGACAGTGAGAAAATAAGAAAACAAAAACGAGAAGAAAAAGACGAAGGTTGGTGCAAAAAAAAAAAAAAAAAAAAATGAAACGAGAAGACAGAAAGGAGAGTAAGAAAACCAAGATCCCCGTTATCCCTGATTGCAGAAACCACAATTATAGCAAGCTAGTGTAGAACAATATAATAAAATATATCAAAGTTTGCGAGACAGCAACTGAATCCGGAGCGGGTGGTGTCCTCCAGTTTGACAAAAGAAGATTGTGAAATTGTTTGCACATGCTAAAAATGCTTAGCTCTGGAATTAAGTAGTGTGGTGAAATTCTTGAATCTAAGAAGAATATGAAATATTTCTGCTATGTTGTTGCATTTCTAAGATCCATTAACATATGACTTGGATTTCTCTACTTGAAATGGAGAATACAGCAGAAATCCACGACATGTTTTAGTTGACAACATAAGTGTTAAATTTTTCTTTTCTTCTATCAAGTTAGTCTTGAATAATAAAAGGTATTAAATCATCTCTCATCAACGTATCTATAACTTCCTAAATACATCTTCTGGATAAACTGATATAAGCGTGTGTTGTAGCGTTTATATATTCGGCAAGGTATGTGAGATTGGTGCATACATTAACCACCGGAAGTCGAATATTTTGACTGTTAAAACTATGTTCCCATACAGAACGTTTATCATGAATTAGGTTGTGTCGTAAGTATGGCTTCTATTATAAATCGTTTATTTTTCAAGTGTGATTTTATATACTATAGACGTGTTGACCAGTAAAGGTTGTCCAGTTCGTTCTCCACAGAAAAGGCGCGAATTAAGGATAAATATATTGCTAACAAAGTACAATGCTAAAATAGACATACAGATATACTGTTAATACAAATATAAATAAACATCAGACTGGTGCTATCTGAATTAACCATTTTAAAAAATCAAATTTTGGCGGAAATGTCTACACCGAGCAAATACAATTCCTCAGTGTATTCCTGTATATGTGTGTGTGTAAATGTGTGGCACGTTCAATTTAGGTGTATATATATATATATATATATTAAATTCAAATTACGATAAACGTAAACAAACAAACGAATTTTCCTTTTAGAACCGTTGAGATGTCTTCGAAAGTTGAAGCAGTGATTTTTAAATTTTCAAACGCAGGATAATGCTAATAATATAGCCTGAACAGGATAAGCTACCGCTAATTTGCAGACCGCCAACACTTTTTTCTGCAAAGTAGGGGTAGCTTATCCTG
>NC_068982.1:28597280-28611366 GCF_001194135.2 Octopus bimaculoides
AATATCTAAAAATAGTTATGTAACAAGAAATGATTCAATGATCTGCTATATATATATATATATATATATAGCAGATCATTGAATCATTTCTTGTTACATTACTATTTTTAGATATTTCTAACGTCAACGATAATTTTCATGTTTTTGAAAACCTGAAATAGAGATTTTAATGCTCTGATTTCCAGCATCAAAGATATGTTATGAATAATTAAGTTCATCATGCCTATAGATAGATTTTCCTTCGGTGCAGCGCTACAATTTCTTTAAAACCTTCACCGTCACTATGAGTCATATTTTGATTAGAAAACAATTCTTCAGTGTTATGAATGTCTGTATTGGTAAGCTTTAGAACAGCTTGATATGAGTGGTTATCAGTCGTAGTTTGTAAGTAAGAAATGAAGCCTACGCAAACAAAGATAAAATAGTTATTGAAAGATATATGGATATATGCGTATGTGTGTAGGTATATGTATTTGCACATGCACAGAGAGAAACACATACACACACACACTCAAACATACACACACACACTCATACATACACACACACACACACACACGCACACATGTATATATGCATGCGCGCGCGTATGTATATGTGTATCTGTGTGTGTACATGGTGTTCAAAAACATTTATATTCGTACAGAATGATGATAAAGTCAGTGTTTATTAAATTACATTTCGTTTTCAAAATTTGATAGAATCTACAGGCAGAATTTAGTTATATCATACATAAACGTCTGTTTTCAAACTGATGACCGTTCTGGTAAAAGAACAAACGAATATTATGCCCTCATCAGCTGTTTCGCTAACGATATACAGTTTCAAGGTCTTCAGATGGAACTACTCTAGTAGCATCAACAAATCACAAGGTATAATTTGTCAATTTATTAAACAATAAAACATAAATCTTTGATATCCCTTCTTTTCTTTCTTCTTTCCTCATCTTTCTCACTTCTATTTTACAAGGCACTTGCCCAAGATTCCGGGCACCAATGTCGAATCTAAAACTTCATGATTGCAAAGGAAACTTGTTAACTATGCAACCCTGCCTCTCCTGACTGGATAGAGCAGTAAACAACCAGAAATGTGATCGGTATTTTACATCTTGCTCCTCTCACGAAGTTGTGTTCTCGATCAGCCCATTTAATGGAAAACCCCATCGTTACAAATTTAGAGCTTGATTCGTTAGTTACATTGTCAAATTCAAATTCTTTCTGCGAGGATAAAAACCTACCTGGTATACCTGAGCCGTACTTAGGTATACCAGATAGGTGATTTGTCTCACGTCGACCTAACGTTAGGAACACTGAAGATAAGAATAAGACCATGAGGATCATGAGGATAACACAAAATTCATCTCTATTTAAAATGAAATGGGAATTTATTTCTTTCTGTTAGCTTCGATAAATATGAAGAAATGCATTTCTTAGTCGAACATAACTTCATACTCAAATTATAAAGTACACTTTATCGCTTGATACTGATTTGTCACACATTAAATTTTCTGTAGGATATCTCATCCAAACTGGCAATCAACACTTCAGTATTAATAACGAGGAACAGATACGGTAAAAATGTCAGCATGTAAGATAAGAGTTTCTTTATCCGAAATGACACATGTCCAATTCTATGAATCCAAAATTTATTCTACACTGTTCACTGACGCCGATTCTTATTATCGACTTTACATTGCTGTCTGGTTGTGATTAGCCTGCTATAAATTTACACATTGCACAACACAGCTAATTCAGATGTAAATTCTTAGAAATATTCAGTGAACTTACGCCATTATTAAGATACTTAGTCTATTTTCCTTCCTTAATTTATTGTTATATTTTCTTTTCTTCGTAAGCAAAAATGGAATTTACTTCTCAAAATGCAAATTCCACATTAGATTATTGTTTACACATCTGTGGAAGTGCTGCTGCTACGTTTAAACAAACTATACTGTATCCAAAAGAAGGTAATTCGGCTCATTCACCAATTCTTGCTCACCAATATTCTACAATTATTGAACTATAAAATGCGTTGCCATATTCACTCAAGCTACCATCATGTATGCTAAACCTTCCTACATCATCCGATGTAAAGATACGTAATTTGCTTTATCTTTCAAATCCTTCACTAAACTCTTTTTTCAATCAGTCTTTAACATTGTTACAACCGTCTTGAATTCCAACGCTTCTAATGCTTCCGTTCATATATACGTCTAACTTAAGCAATCAAATATGTTTCTCTCAGCAATCTTGGAAAGCATGTTTCATGAGCGCTATTCCTCCTTTGTTTAGACAATGACAAAAAGGAATTTATAACGTGTGATTTATCTTGGTTTCTATTACTGCATTTTAACAATGTGATGGGATATAAATTCACGATGCAAACGCCTTGTATACACAACCATTAACACACGCACATCAAAAGTATGTTCATACACACATACACGCGCACACACACAATCAGTATTCACACACAAATTCACACACAGATACACACATACACAGAAATATAAATAGTGCACACACACACACACACGCGCGCGCGCGCATAATACATATGTACAAACATACACACGCTTACACACGTGCACATACGTAGATACATATATACATGTTATTTTTAATTCTGCGCTTCAAACAACATACTATGAAAACCTATTGTTTTCAGTTTTAGTGTAAGAATCACTGACATCAAGCTGTCAGCTGTTATATGAAATATCAGGTGCAAACGGTGAAGATCTTGTGTAACAATTCCAACAGTAAATAACACAACATTCAAACAATGGACTAAACTATTGAATAACTGAGTTCTTAACCAACGTGTTACGTTAAACTTTGAGTAACGAGAGAAATATTCATGAGTGAGATAAACCATTATACAATTCTGACATTTCACAAACAATCTGTTGAAGAAAGAATGGTATTATTTATAAAATACATCACCAGCAACAGAGTAACTGTAATAGTAGTAGCAGTAGCACAGACCCAAGGCTAGATATTAAACCTAGACCAGTATTTGATTGGCACTTTCTTTCAATATCAGATTCGAACTCAGAGCGCAAAGAGGTCACAAGCAAATAGAGCAAAGCAGCTTGTCAGCTGCTCTAACGATTTTGTCAGTCCATCGTACCACCAACACCACCATCATTACTACTACTACTACTACTACTACTACTACTACTACTACTACTACTACTACTACTACTACTACTGCTGCTGCTGCTGCTGCTGCTACTGCTACTAATACTACTACTACTACTACTACTACTACTACTACTACTACTACTACTACTACTACTACTACTACCACTACTACTACTACTACTACTGGTTTACATGCTGAAATTTTTACATTATCTTCTGTTCGTCGTTACTATTACTGACATGTTGATTGCCATTTTGGATGAGATATCCTACAGAAAATTTAGACAATTATAGGAGTGGTGTTAAATCGATTACATTGACCTCAGTGTTCAGCAGGCACTGTTTTTATTGATCTCGGAACGATGAAAGCAAGATCATCTTCAGCGGAATATAAACAGAGAATGTAAAAACAGATGAAACGCCGCCAAGCATTTTGCTTGGTGTGTACTAACGATTTTGCCAGCCTACAGCCTAAATAATAATCCTTTCTACTAGAAGCACAATGTCTGAAATTTGGAGGGAGGGGGCTAGTCTATTAGATCAATCCCAGTGTTAGACTGGTACTTAATTTATCGACCCCGAACGGATGGAAGTCAAATTCGACTATGCATTTTGTCCGGCGTGTAACGATTCTGCCAGCTCGCAGACATAATAATAATGATAATAGTAAAAATAATAATAAATTCACCTTTGGAAACATGAGCGCTTTGTTCAACATCCTTAAACAACCCTTATTCTGGGACCATTTCAGCGGGATGGGCTACTCAACCCGAAGAGACTTCTAACAGGGCCCCACCTGCAAGGTCATGAGCTGTTTATCTGGGTATGAGATCACTATGTCGCGCACATATGGTTATGATGCATGGACTTCGTATATTTTACCCCAGCGTCACTTTGATGGCATGCACTGATCTCTCAATAATAATAATAATAATAATAATAATAATAATAATAATAATAATAATAATAATAATAATAATTATAATGATGATGTAGGCAAAACGCCAGAAATTTTGGAGAGAGGGATAATCGATTACATCGACCCCAGTTTTTCACTGGTGCTTAATTTATCGACCAGGTAGCGGCAGATGAAATACTGCTAATAATTTCGCCAGCTTGCCGCCTTAGTATAATAATAATAATAATAATAATAATAATAATAATAATAATAATAATAATAATAATAATAATAATAATAATAATAATAATCCTTTCTACTTTAGGCACAAGGCCTGAAATTTTGGGGGAAGGAGCCAGTCGATTAGATCAACCCCAGTACTTAACTGGTACTTAATTTATCAACCCAGAAAGGATGAAAGGCATAGTCGACTTCGCTGGATTTTGAATTCAGAACGTGAAGAGCCGGAAGAAATGGTGCTAAGCATTTTGTCTGACGCGATAACGATTCTGCTAAGTGCAAAATTATTTCTTTCTTTGATACAAAACTAAAAATTGTGGGGGACAGATTTATCATGTATTTAATTGACTCATGTATTAAGCTTGTATCTTCTTTGATCAATCTTAGCAATATTTTAAAGGCGGCGAGCTGGCAGAAACGTTAACACGCCGGATGAAATGCTTAGCGGTATTTCATCTGTCTTTACGTTCTGAGTTCAAATTCCGCAGAGGTAGAGTTTGCTTTTCCTTCTTTCGGGGTCGATAAATTAAGTACCAGTTGCGTACTGGGGTCGATCTACTCAACTGGTCCCCTCCCCAAAAATGTTGGGCCTTGTGCCTAAAGTAGAAAAGGATATTTGATTTCAGGGTGGGATAAACTCTTTACGGCGACCAACACTGAATTTGTCTTCAACCTATAGACCATATGCACAAAGACGAAAAACAACACTTTTTGTAAGAGGAAAATTTTGAATTCGTTTTACTTAAAAAAGGGGGAAATTTCCATCATCATCACTTGATAAAATACAAAGTTTAAAACTCATGTACAATAGTGGTTGCAGCAATACGTAGAGGCAGAGCAACAGACTTACCAGTTGAATACGGGTTCAAGATATTAACATCAAACGTAACGCTTCTCATGCATGTTTGAAAGAACCATAAAAAGAAAAACTGATATACAAATGCAGCTATATATGATGGACAAATCGTGAAGATAAGGAAGGGAAAACTAACTTGACAGAAAACTAATAGCTATCTGTTTTCCTTAATCAAAATATATACAATTTAAATGACTTGCTAAAACGTTTACTACGAGGTCACTGCGTATACAACAAAAATTTACAAAAAGATATGCTGAACTGAAGAGTTTTTAGTCAATAACGCTGTTCTGCTCGAAGTCATAAAGCATCATAGAGACATGACAGAATGGTTTGATTATAGAGAGGCGTCTGACTACATGCCATGCTCATGGTTGTTGAAATGACTGCGTTTGTTAAAAGTACATAATGTTTTAGTTTCTGCCGTTGAAAGGTTTAGAAGATCTGGTCAGCTTTCTTCACAAATGTGAAAGAAATCATGTCTGATATTAATGTTTCCAAAACAATCTTTCAAGAAGACAGTCTGTAATTTTATTTACTTTCCTACTGAATCAATTGTCATCTCTTTTGTTTACAAAAGTCCGGTGGCTATATGAGAATGTATATGAAGAAATAAGAAACACGATTCCTCTAATTTCTTTTCTAACAACTTAAAGATTTACACCGAAATATCTGCAATACTAAACAGCTGGATTTAATATCAACATTTTTAGCTGATATAGAAATGAAATTTGGCTAGAAGAAATGTTTTTAGAGCATAGTTGAACATGGAACAGATATTTTTCTGAAGATAAACATTAAAATCGATTATATCTCTAACTCCACACAGCTACTGCAAACACTTATGTTTTGACGAAAACATAGCACAAATAAAATATATTTAAAAAAGAGAGATGCCAAAGAGTATAGTACCATACTTTAAAACCATACCACTTAGGGCTTGTTTTCTTCTTAAAACAAGACACTGTCCCACAAAATACTTCCTGTACCTGTACTGCTGTCGATATTTGGGCTACTTGAGTGGAAGACAGAGAAAATGCTCTCCATACATGCGAATGAAAGAATGAAAAGACTTGAATACGTCACAGAAATAGCGATATCCTTAGATTCTATAAGGTTTTTTATCAAGTATATTTGACCATAACTCTATACCTGTATGCAGGCCTGGGTAAAGTTGCATTGAGGGTGATGTCAAGTTACTCATATATGCAAGTCTCATCCATGCACGTCACTTATATTATCTATAGAAGAGGCCACTAATTTATGGTCGATACAGATTGGTAACAGTGTTGTAGGCTTTGCTATTAGATCACAGAGAGCAGTGTAAACACAACACTCTAACAGCTTAGTCAGCTTACCGCCCTAGATTGGTTGGCTTTATCGACCCTGTGAATATAAAAAAACAAAGTTAAGTTTGGAGGGATTTGAACTTAAGCGCAGTGAGTCTAAACAAATGCCGTGAGGTTTTCTATCCAATACTCTAGTGACTCTTCCGATACACTGGTTTAACCACAAACGATATCGCTCAAGAAACAATGTAACAGAGGAGCGGTTGAAAATGAATCCGGTCGGCCTTAAGTTTTGTACCACTACCAACTATTGAATAGCATTAACAAAACTAAATACCTACACCTAGTACTCGGATGTGAGGAGAGAAACATTTCATCATTTGAGAGTGAGGTCCTTGAGAAGAAGGTTATAAAGTCTCCGATAATATTCCTGAAACTGTTGGTCGAGCATATTTACATATTTCAAAACAAAGAAAAGGTTATGTAGACTCATGATTCTCGGAAACTTGAGATTGGTGCCAATAACGGCAGGAAGTGTACTTTCTCTTGAACTACTGACCTTTACTCTACAACATATTTTGAAGAGCATGCTTTTGCTAACAAACGCAAGAAATAACTACCAGATTCTTGTTGAACAAAGCACAAAGTGAAACCCTTAAAATTGGAAATGTCACAAAAAATGACGATTATGTCACATAGTTTCAGATGACATCACTCATGGTGTTAGAGCTGCTCCAAAATGTCACTATCTTCCTGTGTGTCATGCATCAAGTTATTGCTAAAACAAATGCATTTCCTACAGAAGAAAGGACTGAGCAGACACAAATATATATATATATATATGTGTGTGTGTGTGTGTGTGTGTGTGTGTGTGTGTGTGTGTGTGTGTGTGTGTATGTATGTATGTATGTATGTAAAGTAAAGTTCTGAGGATGTGTCTGTTCATATTTTCAAATGAAGTGATATCAGTAGAATATTTTCTTCAAATCCCCCACTAAAATACAAGCCTGAAATAACTGTTTGGGACAAGAAACAAATGTATATATATATTTTTTCTTTTCTCGTTTCTTTGTTTCAATCATTTGACTGCAGACATGCTGAAGTACCGCCTTTAGTCGGAGAAATCGACCCCAGGACCTATTCTTTGTAAACCTAGTACTTATTCTATCGGTTTCTTTTGTCGAACCGGTAAGTAACGTAAAAACATCAGTTGTCAAGCGATGGTGGGGGACAAACACAGACACACAGACACACAGACACACACACACACACACACACACACACACACACTCACATTCATATATACGAGGAAGTGCTGAAAAGTTCCTGGCTTTAAGGGTATCGCGGAAGGCCTGGTTGGAGACCCAACTTTCCGAGTTCTTTTACAGTGTTTAGAAAGCTGAAGGACTGCGGCAATAAGTGTGTGAATCTGAGAGAGGAATATGTTTAATAAAATCATAATAACTGATCCTCCTGCATTTTCTTTTACCCAAAGCAACCCTCGTATAGTTGTGTGTGTTTGTATATTTACAAGAAAACTGTGACAGTGACTTCGAAGTTTTCGTCAGTCTGGTGAAGTCACATAGCTTTTGCTATGTCACTCGATATTACGTCAATGTCACTCAAGCTTTTTCCTTCAGTAAATTTTTGACTGTATTTACGACTGCACAAAAGAACGTATATTAACATATGTGTTTATGCGCGTGCGTGTGTTTGCGTGTATTTGAATGTCAGCGGCCATGTATAACCACTCTTAGAAATGTGCGTTACTAAATTGTGCTTTTCTTATATTTTTGCGTTAAACGGAATGAAAGAATGGTGTTTTAATTTCATATTCATGACTTACGCATGAAAGGTGGTTAATGAGCAGAAAGAATTTTGTCTAATGAATTTATTATTTTTAACCAACAAGTGAAATTTTATTCCATCCATCGACTATAAAAGGATATTTTACTTTTCGTACGTAGGCGAGACAAAAACTACATCCTGATCTTGAAACATTTCTCAGAATTATATTGAGCTGCAATAATATATTCGTCATCGTATACAATTATACTGTATTAGCACACACTAAATTGATGTCATCTATTTGACCAATTTTTATAATTAACAACTATCTTCGCAGTTTTTACTCAGTAACATCAACGATAAGCATTTCTCCTACATAATCGTTTTAAGTTACAAAACAAAAACAAGCACACAGCCATCTTTTTCTTAAGAGCAATATATTTTGATGATCATAAAAAGGTTTCGTTACACAGCTAAGCTATTGTAAATAATATATGAAGCATTTTACTGATTGGCATGCCATTCATTTTCAATCTCTGACGCGTCACCCCTCAGAGAACAGTGTATACAATGTTTCTGGAAGTAAATGTTCCAAAAATTATCTGTCTACCCACACGAATACCTACGCAAATGAATGCGTGATTATACAATCAACAACAGAGACGAATTTGTATATCTTAATACCAGCTAAACAAAAGTCACATAAATAAAATAAAATAGTAGTAAGTGCAATAAAACACTATCACTCAATAAAGTCTGAAAATCTATAAAATAGCATTATGGTGAAATGTTATAGATTTCATTTTATTAAGTATGTATCAACGATTTGTTATTCGAACAGTTCACAGCGAAGGAATAAACAGCAAAAATAAAAAGTACTTGGTATGTTTAAATATAATAGTTCCTCGTAAAGAAGACACTTCAAAAATTCTTTTATATCGAAGATTGTAAAGGTTTCCGTTTAAAATCAAGGATGTTAGAAATGGCCGTAGGTATCTACATATCGATAAAATTTGTACAGGACACACATATAAACGCACGGGTACACATACATACATACATACACACACACACACACACACACACACACACACACACACACGCGCGCACACACACACACACACACACACACACACACACACATATAAATATATATATGGTTCATCTCACGCGTAATACGCTTTTGGGTTAATATTTAGATTATTAGGTAATCATATTTCTTCTTATTACTTAACAAATTTATAATTAGTTATTTTTCTTCGCGGGTTATGTACTGACCAAAACTTGCTGCCATGAGTATCCATGTGGACATTTTTCTCGATTGTCTAAAAGTATTTTTCTCTGCAACTTAACGTGCAGATATAAGCCATTACTACTAATTTTTAACGTAAGATATTTTATTTCGATTTAATTGAAGATACTATAATTAGCTCAAGTATATGAATATTTACAGACTATGAAACTTTAGCTAGATAGAAATTTGTAAATCCATTATGGAATTAAATAGTTATATATTCCCGCAAATAGTAAACAATAAGACGTTTGAATTACCCCTTATTTAAACGGGTATGAGCACTTAAAATTTTGGCATAGGACTGACCTCAAATTTATTTGTTGGGTTAAATGGTTTCTTTCCACCGTTTTTGCGGAAACAATATCATGTAATCTGACAAATCTGAACTCCCCAATATACAAATTTCACAAGCTTCATTGGTACTTTGAATCTGCCTTTCTACCTTTGCTTTCGCTAAAATTTATTTTAGGAAGATCGTTTTCAAAAACTTTAAAAGCGAACTATAAGGATTATTCTGAAATATCGTCTGCTTCGGTGAACCTCTTTCTTGTACCGGTTGATTACACTAAACTATGTTTAGTGACTTTTAATGTTCGAAGGAAATGTTTTAACTTTCCTGCACTCATTTTTCAGAGACGTTTGACTAAGATGTGGCATTAATTTTGATATATCTAGATATAGTGTAAAACTTTTATCAAATATTCTCAAAGCAACTCAAAGAAAATCTTTATAATATCTTACATTTTATGAAAACGATTGGATAGATCGGTAGAACGCTTGTGAGAAAGTAATACATAGACGGATTGTTAGACTGATAGAGATAGGTAGATAGAGAGCCGTATGTCGGAGTAAATAAAAATGAGTTTTGTGATTGAAGATCGTACTTGAATTTTCAATAATAAAAGAAACTTGTAAACGTCATTTTAATGAAAATGTAGTAAGATAAGAATTTATAAGAATTTTCTAGACATTATAGATTTTAATAATCGCTTTCTTTTAGAGGAATTTACAGCTGTGTGTTTTACACACACACGCACACACACACACACACACATACACACACACATACATGTATATAGCATAAATAAGGAAACTGATAATATATATATATATATATATATATATATATATATACATGCATAAGATATATATACACGTATATTTTTACACATATGTGTGTGTAAATGTGCATATGTGTATATATAAATATATTATGTATACACACACACACACACACACACACACACACACATATATATATATATACAGAAAGAGAAAGAGAGAGAAGGAGGGAGAGAGAGAAAGAGATCGGGGAGGGAGACAGCGAAATAGATAGTCAGACAGACAGAGCCATAGACAAATTGATAATTAGATAGTGGTGTAACAACATGGCTCTTTTTAAACAGCACAAATATAGTGTGCATGGTATTGTCACACTTAAATTTTCTGCGATTGTATCTCCATCATATTTTAAAGTTGTGTAACACTGGCTGCAAAGATGCACAAAACTCTTTAGAGAGGTCAAAAGTATGTTTTGAAAAGTAATGGAATGTTATCTTTTAGTTTAGTAACTTATAAACGCTCTTAGAAAATGCACTATTTTTAGCGAAGGATTGCGAATCTATGAATAGTCTAGGCATTTAATGTTGAAATTATATTTTCATTTACCATGAAACAAGCAAGAACAAAGAACTGAAGTGTAAAGATAACAAGTGTTAAGAAATTTTGTTAATAAACAGTGTGAGTTTTTTAAAAAATGGTGGACCTATTGTGGTCTTTAGTTTTCATTGTTTGAAAATCTCATTGCTATGCAAAATAGCTATGTTTCCAAAGCGTCTACAAATCCTGAAATTTAGAAGATTGTAAATATTCTTTTTCACTTTAGACACAACGGGCGAAATTTTTGAGGAGGGGACCAGTCGATTAGATCGCCCCCAGTACGCGACTGGTACTTAATTTATTGACTCCGAAAAGATGAAAGGCAAAATCGACCTCGGTGGAATTTCAACTCGGAATGTAAATACAGGCGAAATATCGCTATGCATTTCGCCCAGCGTGCTAACGATTTTGCCAGCTCGCCGCTTTAAAAGATTGTAAATATTGTGACAACTGGTGTCCTTTAGGTTTCTAAAATTTATAGCTTTATGTATATCAGGCGGTGAATTATAGTCGTTGCGTCGTTGGTAGAATATCTTGAATTATTTGCTACGACGCTTTAACATCTGAGATCAAATGCCGCCAAGGTTAGGTTTGCCTTTTATTCTTTCTGGGTCGATAAAATCGTTCCGAACAACGGCGGTGGGTTGGTATAACTTTTAGAACGTTGCATAAGATGTCTTGTGATACTGGTTTCGGCACTTTCAGTTATGTCAGCAACGATCGCGATGACACTGCTCCCAGTCTGCATCGGCCCTCAGGCAGTATCTCTTTCTCTTCAATAACATAAATGCTGTGGAGAGGAAAGAGCTTCTATGCATGGGTAACTGACAGTCTTCATAAAAAACCCGCCCTCATATCGAAGACTTTCTAGTTTAATTGTAAACCTATAGCCAAACTTGGCCAAAATTGGTCACAGTAGTTAGTACATAGACGATTTTATATTCGAATTGTCTCAATGTCGGTATACTCTTTTCTACTTTAGACACGAGGCCCGAAATTTTGTGGTAGAGGACCAATCGATTAGATCGACCCCCGTGCGCAACTGGTATTTAATTTATCGACCCCTAAAGGATGAAAGGCAAAATCGACCTTGGCGCAGTTGGAACTCAGAACGTAAAGACAGACGAAATACCGCTAAGCATTTCACCCGACATGCTAACGTTTCTTTTCTACTCTAGGCACAAGGCACAAAATTTTGAGGGAGGGGGGGGCACTCGATTAGATCGACCCAGTACGCAACTGGTACTTAATTTATCGACCCCGAAAGGATGAAAGGCAAAGTCGACCTCGGCGGAATTTGAATTCAGAACTTAAAGACAGACGTCTTTAAATGTAGATATACTGCGCTCACTATATCAGAAATAGCACTATATTATCTAAGACAATGTAATTTTTGACACGGCTTGTATAAGTTATACAGATAATGCATTTAAATATAACCTACAGAAACTAGTGAAGGTCAGATTAAATGATGAATCAATGTATGAAGAGCAACCATTTTTCTATTGCGAGAATCTAAAATATGTAAGAGTTAAATAAATATAATTTATCTCACAGGAAAATATTTTGTCAACTATCATATTTGTGTCTGCAATACATAGTTTGTCATGCATATTGGGTTTAATTAACTTTCATCCATTTTCAAAGAGCTTTTACAATTTGCATTACTTAAAGATAGCATTCGAAATTATGAAAAAATGTTTTAATGTCTTGAAAGAGTTTAGATGTGTCTAATTAAATGCCAAACAGATATACGAAGAGAGGTTTCCATTATCTTGTTTACTGTTCTAGCTAATCATCAATCTGGTGT
Source organism: Octopus bimaculoides (assembly GCF_001194135.2). Classification (NCBI taxonomy): domain Eukaryota; kingdom Metazoa; phylum Mollusca; class Cephalopoda; order Octopoda; family Octopodidae; genus Octopus; species Octopus bimaculoides. Next base: position 28,610,258 of record NC_068982.1, read on the forward strand.
TATCAAGGCAAAGGCTTAAAAACTGTAATTTCATTCTTCTCTGTTTCAGCAAGGTTATTTTCTTACAGCGATGCTTTCTCAAGGAAGACAAAATTGTTTTTTCAGAATCTGTTTTTTTTTAAAAAAAAGGTCAGAATTTCAAAGATTATTTATTACATATTTATTCTTCTATACACCCGGCATTCCAAAGGCTACCGCCTTTTTTGCACTGGAGCTTGAAATTAAGATAGATTGTGAGTAAATTAACCTTGTTCGAAATTCTTAGCTAAAATTTAAAACAGCAATCATATGGCAAATACAGTTGTATTTTGATTTACACTACGTTTAAGAAGTGCTCCAGAATATTCGGTATTTAATTATCCTTGAAAAGTGTTTTCAGAAATGATTTACATCATCTACCTATTCTACTTAGTTCCCACCCACATTTACTCCAGACCAATATTTAATTAGAGTGTTTTTCCGATTATTAACAACGAAATCCTTAGGTCATATGTTTAATAGGTTTCATAATAAGAAATAATTATTTGTCAAATGTTTGCGGACCTGTGTAAAGTTTGAAAATATTTGAACTATGTGAATAGCTTTTTACTTGACACAAATTTCAACAATGTTGCTGACATGATTAAACAGATACGTCGTTAGAGTAATGCTGTGTTTTTCTCACAGTATAATAATTTCAGATTAGATTTTTTAATGCTCTCTTCATTAAATGTGCTAACACTAACCTAACTACGTATCGTTAATGTCGCAATGTTTTATTTCTATTGAAGGATTGTAACGCAAACTATGGAATAATCTCTCATCCTTTAATCAAACGTTTACATAGACTTTGTATGTCCTACCCAATTGAACATTTTAAGGTGGCTATAGATAAAGTCCTCTTGTTATGTAGGCCATATTTATATATCCATGTATGTATGTATGTATGTATGTATGTATGTATGTATGTATGTATGTATGTATGCACGTATGTACACATGCATGCCTGTATGTATGTATGTATGTATGTATGTATGTATGTATGTATGTATGTATGTATTTGCTTGACCGCTAAATCTGCAAGTTTTTTTTTCATTCTCTCTCTGTTTATTTTCTCTTATTCCATTCTG
>NC_068982.1:28611376-28618347 GCF_001194135.2 Octopus bimaculoides
ATATATATATATATATATAATAGTTGAATTACTCGGTAATACCCGGAAAAGCGGGGATTATTTCCAGTTCCTGTTCCCATTACACTGTTTCATGTCCTATCTCTTCCCCTGTTTAGTTCCCGTTTAAATTACAAATTGATTTACAAGTACACGGTCACGTGTGATAAATTTACAAATACTGGCAAGTAATACAGTTGAATCATAAAATGGATTGATTGTAATGGTATGGTGATATCAAAGTTGAATTGGTGGATGGTTGGAAGGATGAGAGGATTGACAATGTGCGACTATGAAACAATTGATTGATAGTTGATTATTATCATAGCGAAAAATTGCACAAACCTGTCCTGAGCAGGAGGCTGATCTGTCGGGGAAGGCCTAATCTGACATGGAATAAACAAAAAAAAAATATATATGACATTCTATTGTAAAAATTGCCCGACATCGACGGGATATTCATCTATGGAAGAAAATGAAATGTAATTGCTGCAGTACGCCGATAAAGTTTCATAAATCTTAATACGATGATTTGAAAACAAATGCAAAATCACTTTACCTTTCACTTGTTAGTTTAACATCTTTTGTTAGACTAAAAGTTTTGACTGAGCATACGATAGTTAATTCACTAAGGTGTTAGGTAAAAATTAAGGAAGAAACTATTAAAATTCGCTGTTCCCTTCAGTAAACACATTCTCTCTCTCCCGCTCTGTCCCTGTCTCTCGTTCTGTAGCTCTGTCTCTCACATTCTATCTCTCTGTCTCTCACCGATATCAACCGCTGTCATTATGCCAATAAGATTCCGATAAACTAATATTAATATGAAACTAATACAATGGACAGATAAAAAAATGGAATTAAATTATTATATATATAAACAAAATATAATAAATTAATTTAAATTAAATTAATACAAAAAAGAAAGAAATGAAAAAGTAGATAAAAACAAATGAATAAAATAAATAAAAGTAACTTAAACGAATGTGAATAAACAGGGGATACTGATAATGCAGGTACCATACACATTCTCACACTTACTAAACATAGACACACACAAGGATATACGCATGTGCAAATAAAGCCACACAGGGATATACGCAAGCACAAATAAAGACATATAACGGGAATACAAAATGATAGATCGTTAGGAAGGAGAGATACAAAAACGAAAGAAGAAAGCAAAGGACCACTGATGACGTCACAGATGTGTGACTAAAGGACTCTGGCCGAAGTACAATTAAAATAAAACTGAAGCAAGTGAACACCAAATATATAGTGCGTGTGTTTTCATTGGCTAAACTTGCAGCATGACCATCCCCAAATACAACAATATCTCTTTCAACACACGAATTCACATCAAGAATCTTGCAATATATATATATATATATATATGTGTGTGTGTGTGTGTGTATACACACACATGGTAATGATTGTTTTTATGTCAGATTATTCATAAAACCTATTTATTATGAAATTGAAAGGTTTATCAACACATTTTAGTGGGCTAAATATTTATTAATTTTAATAAGGCGAAGGTTGACAGTGACATGGCAGTTTCTGCTTGCCCCCAGCTACAAGTCTGTCAAGACACACACACACACACACACACGTAGATAGACAGATAGACGGACAGAAAAACACCTTAATAGTAAATCAACTTGTAACTTGAAATATGACTCATATTATTTCCTTTAAATTTTCTTTATATCATTTCCTGAATGATATTTTAAGCAGGATGATATAGTGGTTTACGATTAGGACGACGTAGAAGTTTGAAAATAACAAGCTACCAAAGCTTTATGTAATGCTATCAAATAGATATACAATAAGCATAATTGTACACGCGTAAAAATAATGACTGTATACAAATCTGTCTCGACTGTTATTTTCATCTTTATATGAGTCCTTCACGCGTGTAACTTTCTAATTCATTGCAACTTTGAACGTCAGGCCAGAATCAGACCGTGACCATATTTTATTAAGGAACAGAATGTATGAAATATTTTTTGCGTGGATTTGTATACAAATATTTTGTCAATAAATTTGAGGTTAAAATATTCACAAACTTCAATCAACATTTTGACTGAGTGCTTGTCTAATATGATAAAGTATAAATACACTACTGTAACAAACATTTTTAGTTCATTGTGTTGTAGTTAAATTTTATTTATTGCAATGGAATTAAAAACAAATATGTCTTGTCGCTATTCTCATAGCCCATAGTATCAGCCTCTCTCAATTCTGTGAAAAGACTATATAGATATGGATGGTTGACGTATTATGTATTATGTGGGACTGGAACTTGACACTTTGATGCTTATAAATAAGTAATAATGTGCATAAAGCAAAAAGCAATATTTATTCAACTCAGTTCAGCAATATTAACGTTATACAAGCACTAATAGTGTTTGTATTTATAGCGGAATAGAAAAAAAGGTATTGTAATGTTATCCGGTAACAAATAGAGAAAAAATATATAGTGTGTATTTATCATTTTACATACAAAATACATCTGGTAGTTGTTAAATATACGCTATGCTGCTCACATTGTGTCCGGGTGGGTTTTATACGCTAACAATTTTATATTCGGCGCTTCAAAGTAATTTCTTTTATTTGCAGCAAATAGCTTGAAACTATGATTAATTGCAAATAAAATCTTCGGACCACCTTATATTGCTACGTCTACAATTTTTACAAACAATTTAGTGTATAACTAATCTTTGTAGCTGTCAGAACCTTTTGTACATCTCTTCAACAGAAGACTAAGTACATGTAAGGATATTATATATGTTGCTTTCTAAACGGTACCATAACTACGCTAATCATAGATGTAATATTGCAGCAGATGATGGCTAACGACTGGCAGAACTGTTAGCACGACTGGCAGAACTGTTAGCACGCCTAGCAAATGTTTAGCGATATTTCATCCGTCTTCACGTTCTGAGTTCAAATTCGGCCAAGATCGACTTTGCATTTAATCCTTTTGAGGTCGATAAAATAGGTCAATGTAATTAGCTTACCCACCACCTCCGAAATTGCTGAGCTTGTGCCATAGTTTGAAAGCAGTATTGCAGTAATTAAAGTAACGTTTTTGTTCTATCTCGGTTGACAAACTATATCGCAGTGAGATAGAAATATTTCTAAATACCTTTATACGTATAAATCAAAATGTATGATTTATTTCCAAAACTTCTAAGTATTATTACTGACATCCGCCGTTTCGTGATGCTTGAATAATTCTGGGAAAATTGCTGAAGGAAAGACAGTTGTTCCAAATTATTATAACACGTGTTGTATGATCCTTAGTCTTTTTCTACATCACTCATACATGCATTAATATAGCCATACGGTGTTTCAGTTGAGCACTCAAAGAAATAAGCACACAAGTGTAAATAAAAGTAAATCTTGAAACAAACACATAATTACACACACATGTATTTAAGAAACATTTCATAAATATACAGTTGCAGAATTTTGTTTGTAAAACATCACATGAAAAGGAATATGCTATGTCAATGGGCGGTATGTTGTAATCTTTTTTAGTCAAGAGGAATGTAGGACTTATGACTCGTTACATGGCCTTAACGACTAAAGAGAGGGATAAAAATATCCAAAGACCGGAGATCTGGCTCAAATGTTTGCAACAGAGAGGAGTCCGCTTAAGGCACCCAAGATGACAGGCGGTGGTATTAAACGGGACATGGTGGCCACAACGGTACTTGAGCTCAGTTCGGAAGCAGAAACGAATACTGCAAGGCATCTATAGATACCGCCTGGGATTGTTACTTTTTTTATCGACCTCAAAAAAGATGAAAATATCCGGCACAGCGGAAAGTGAACTCGGAAGCATTCTTCCGGTGATCTAAGAGTCTGCCAATTTGCCGTATGATATAATCTTTTCTGGTATTAGCGTAAAGCCTGAAATTTTTTTGGGGTGGGCGGGGGAGATAAGTTAATTATATCGACCCCATAGCACAGCTGGTTATTATTTTATCATCCTCGAAAGGATGAAAGGAAAAGTCGACCACAGTGGAATTTGAACACAGAATGTAAAGACGAAAAAAAAAAAAAAGCTGCTAAGCATTTTATCCGTATGATAATGCAAAATTTACAATGACGTATGTTTCCTTGCGTTTTCTAAATATAGAAGATATTCAAAAAATTTGAAAGGAATTATTTGTCAAAAAAAAAACCATCGCATGAATAATCATTTTAAGTAGGTTGTCTGTAAATATTTGCGTGTGCGCGCGTGTATTATCATTCCATTGTGTATGTCTATTTACATGTGTGTCTGTATATATGCATGTATGTATGTGTATAAGTCTCTGTGGATGTTTGTATGTGTGCTTATGTTTTTCTAGCCCTATTTGAGAATGGATTTGCTTCCTCGTAGCATTAGTGGTTCAACAAAAAGGGGCCGATAGAATAAGCTCTAGACTCAAACAATGGGATCAATTAAATCGACTGAACCCATCAGAACATTGCGACAGTATGGCCGCTGTCCAATGACTAAAACCAGCAAACGAATAATAGAATTACTGTTACAATTGGTTTCTTTTTACTAACATTTGTGTATAAATACTGATACAATAGATAGTCTTTTCAATTAAAGGTACAATATTTTTTTCGCGGGGTGGGGTAGGGAATAAATCGGTTATATCGACCCCAGTGTTCAACGGTTACTTAGTTTATTGATCTCAGCGGAATTTGAACTCAGACAAAATACAAAATGCCACGAAGCATTTTGCCCGGCGTGCTAAAAAATTTGCTGCCAGCTCGCTGCCTCACCGATAGAATAGATGATATTTCTAATGTACTCAGATATTTACTGGAAATACTTTCGTTGCTATTATGCATAGTTTGATCGAAAGGACCGGCTATTGGAAGCAAAACTAAATATTGAATGGAAAAAAAAACCGCATTTGGCGAATTTGGACATACGACAGTTTAAGATAATAGCAACGTTTTGATGTTGAAAACAACCGACATGAAAAGCACTGAAATAGCATAGATTGTAACAAATGAAATAAAATAGGTGTGTGAAGAAACAATACTTCGGCTGTATCGTAGGCGATACTGCACCAAGGAAAATGTACGAGTAATATTGGTTTCAAACTGTGGCGCAAGGCTAGCTAGGGTTAAGAGGTTTACTCTATCACATCGATTCGAGTATTGAAATGGTATTTATTTTAACGACCTCTAAAGGCTGAAAGGCAAAGTGTACCCCTGATGGCGTTTGAACTAAGAACGTAAAGTCGGAAGAAATACCATGTCAGAAAAATGCGTAGCGGCATATCTCCCCGTGCGATAACGATACTGTCAGCGCGTCACCTTAAAATGTATGAGTAACATTATTATTTAATTGAGGTGACGAGATGGCAGAATCGTTATCCCGCATGAAATATGCTTAGCGACGTTTCTCCCGATTTTATGTTTTGAGTTCAAATGCCATCGGAGTCGATTTTGTCGCTCATACCTTTGCGGTCGATAAGGTAAGTATTAGTTGGCCACTTAGGGCCATGTAATTGACTTGTTCCATTCCCCGAAGATGTTGTCCTTGTGCCTCAATTTGAAACCAATATTATTGCTTAATTATTCTGTTGTGTCTGGGGAGAGTCAATTTCTTTTTGTGCCTTATAATTTAACACTCACCGGTAAAATTTCCATGTCTTGCAACCTTTTCAATAGTCGAGACTATTCAAAAGGTTGCAAGACGCAACGAAAATTTTAGTAAAATAAAAATAAGGAATAAAGTGGAAATCTTACCGGTGAGTGTTAAATTATAAGGCACAAAAAGAAAATGACTCTCCCCAGACACAAGAGAATATGCTTCAACACACAAACTCACATAAAGAATCTTGCAAACCAAATCCCAAAACGAAATATTGCTTAATTAGTTCGCTGAATTGGCTAAGCGGCGAACTGGTAGTGTTGTTATAGCATCAGAAAGAATACTTCCGGATTTCCATCCTTACGCTCTACGTTCAAACCCCAACGAATTCAGCTTTGTCTTTCATCCCCTCGCGGACGATACGAATGTATTAATCGAGAGTCGATTTGACGGAATTGTAAAAGCGATCGGCCGGATGAATTGCAGTTTTTGCAAGTCATATATGAGTTCAAATGACGCCATGGCATGGCCTACTTGGGTGGTAAACTTGACCTTTTGCTCGGTTTATCACCATTACCTGGCTTCTTGACTGCCTCTCGTGGTTTACTCTGTTACAAGAAGTGAAGCCATCCCTCCTTGTAAAAGTCATAGGTTTTGTTTTCCTTCCTGACTAAAAGATAAAAAGAGAAATATCTTAACTGACGAACTATATTTCAGTGAGGTAAAATATTTCTATGTATGCTTATATTAATATATATGAATTAAAAATACATAAATTATTTCCAAAACTTTTAAGTACTTTTACTGACTTCCGGTTCGTTGATGTCTGAATATCTCTGGGAAAATATCAGAAGAAAAAATTGTTGTTTAAAATTATTAAAACATGTGTTTCATTATCCATAGTTTCCTTGTATATATCATCGTATGATCATGTAATTACACACACACACGTATGCATGGGTGCATACGTACTCTTAACGTAATTCCCAAGCAAATCCAGCTTGACACGTCTAGCAAGGCTGTATCTTAGCGCCAAAGGCATATAGAAGCTGACAGGTTTTTATACAATTTCCATCTAGTTATTTTTGTCACATAGAACGGATGGGCTGAGGTTATAGGCAATGGTATTTGCCCGAAATACTCGAAGATTTTCGATTCAGAGACCACGTGGCTGGACGCGAAATTCTTAATCAAACGGCCTGTCTGCATACATGCATACATACACACACACACATACATACATACATGCATATGTGCGTATGTGTATATATGTGTGTATGTATACATACACATATATGTATATTTATACGAACATATATATATGTGAGATATAAATATATATGTATGTATATATGATATATAT
>NC_068982.1:28618461-28622004 GCF_001194135.2 Octopus bimaculoides
GACGAATGCTGCCGTTGATTAGCTCCAGGAGGCTATCGCCTCTAGCTAGCTATGTGACACACAAACCTGTGCCCATTACAACCTTCGAACAGGGGAGGTCAGCAGCTTCCCCTTGCTGGTTCAACATCCATCAAAGAGAAGCTGCTGACCTCCCCTGTTCGAAGGTTGTAATGGACACAGGTTTGTGTGTCACATAGCAAGCTAGAGGTGATAGCCTCCTGGAGCTAATCAACGACAGCATTCGTCCTATTTTCCTGGACTGCCATGTAAGCTTCGCGATAACTATTAATATCCAGTACTGCTGCCGCGGTCTCCTTTAGAGAGATTTAGAAATATTATTATATATATATATGTACAGTATTATGTAAGAGTGTGCGTGCGTGCGGGTGTGCATGTGTGAGTGCGTGCGTGCGTAAATATATTATCATTCGAAGATATGTATCGTTCCAATTAATGTTTTCAGGAAACAGATTAATAGAGTGCTGTAACTGAATCTTAAGTAATTCTCATATTTAACTGTTTATACACATATAACTTACTGCCTACCTTGCCAGGTTACTTGTCAGCTACCTACCTACCTAGCTACCTGCCTACTTACTCTTATATCTACAACATCAGCTAGTCAGACGTAGAAGAAGAAGCCAATAAATTGTCCTTACGAGATTTCTCATGCGGCGAGAAATAACAACCACATTTTCTTGACATCACACTCATATCGTCTTGAAGAAGGGAAGAATACGGTAGATAATACACTTCTAAACACACAACTAAAAGACGATGGGTGTGCGACCAGAATACTTTTGATCTTTGGTGTAAATCACCATGGCTGACCTAGGGCTAAAATCAATATGGTACATAGGTACATAGGCTGACTGATGCTTTGGCTTCTATCTACCTATCTATCTATCTATCTATCTATCTATCTATCTATCTATCTATCAGCATAGTTGTTTAGCTGTCTATTTATATCTACCTTTTTTATATATGCTTATAGCTTTAAGGTAAGACTTGAACGATGAATCCAGTGACTGTGCCCACAAGAGGCAACCATCTATACCCAATTAATTCGTCTAACAGAATAAGTCATCAATGGCTTGTTAATAGGTTCATCCATTTATCCTTTCAATAATGTTTGCATTGGAATGAAAGTGTATACTGAAGTCTGTTTTTGTTTCACGTTATATAAAATCTTCTACTCGGCTGTTCAATAAACCATAATAAAAGCATACCGTCTTTACATATTAAAACCATTGTTTCAGCAAATCACTTTCTGTATCATGTTTCTTGGTACTCGAGCGCTACTCCACTAAATATCAACCCATCACACACACACACACACACACACACACACACACACACACACACACACACACACACACACACACACACACAGAAAATGGTATCTTTCTTTGTCATTTATACCCTCACTTCTGCCTTCTTTTCCTGTACTACCCTTTATTTCAGATTTACTCATAAGCTTTTCTCGTCGTTCTTTCCCGTTTTCATTGAATTTCATTGGGGTTCTACTGTTGTTTTTATCAAGATACGCCAATGCCAGAATGAAACTAGACCTTGTGAAACTTTCATATGCTGCAATCAAATTGTCTGTTAATGTTACAGAAATAACATCATTCCGTCATTCTATTGTAAACCCAGAAATATCGTTATAGGGTGTCTTTGTTCTTATTTTGAACTAAGATGATATCTGATCACTGATAAAGAAACAGGAAACTTCTTTTCAAATAAAACATTCCTATGGGGGTCTTCTAATGTCCCATATGAACTCTAGAACACAGAGTTAGTACACCCATATATCTTATATTCTTCTATGATTCCTTAGAGATTTAAAAATTTATATCAAGGCTGATGACAGCAACTTCCTTCTGCTTTTACTAATTTCTTTCTTTAGTTTCCGGGCGGGGTTAGTAACTGGTTCTGTTGATCATACAGACATTTTGAGGGAGTTATATTTTAACAATATAAAATTAGTAAGCAAGTAGTAAAGTGGGATTTGTGTTGAAAAAGATCAAAAAATAATAAAATAAAACTGCTACATCAGCAGCTTGGTGTTCCAAAAGATTTAGCTTGTAAACTAAATAAATAGAAATGCAACGCAAACTCAATCCTCGGCCAATAAACTATGTAACCAGTAAAGAACAGGTTGACTGACTCAAACTTACAAATCCTCGGTAGATTTATGATCTAGTGCCTCCATATGAGGAAACACGTGAACAAGCACGCACACACAAACAGATACGTACATACACACACTCACATATAGATCTTACATTTATGTGTCTCCTTGCCAGCGTATAAGTATAAATTCAAAAGCATATGAATTGCATTTATGCTAATATTTTTGGTGAAATGTTGATGAGCTGGTCTAAATATTTATTTAATGAATCATTATATTTCAAAACCCTGCCAATATTTATAATTACCAACCAGATAAGAAAGGTACAAATAAATGTACCTCTAGGGAACCCTGTTTTTTCAAACAGGGTGTTGTCAAAAGTTGTTTTTTTGTGTTTTCTTTAAGAAGAGGTTATTAAGAAAATTAGATATAAAAATACGAAGCACATTTGAGAAGATTTGAGACTTGTTTATGAGAGGCAGTTATAACTGGCCTAGATTATTGTAGTTTTAGTATATCATTACAATATATCTAATAAGCTGACCTGCCAACTGTTTGTTTTATTCCAGACTAAAGCATTTTGAGCAGACCCTGATAAACACGTTTGACGCAGCTAATTCCTTTGAAGAATGCAATCGAAACATGAAAATAATTTGGAAGCATGCAACGCAATAAAATTTTGCGTTAAACAGAAATTTATGAAATGCTCCAGACAACTTATAGATGAACTTGCATGAGCCGAGCATCTGTTTTTCACTGATACAAGATGTTCATTAGAGCTGATTGAGAACGTTCGCAATTTTCTGGATGAAAATTGGCCACACAGTCAACGAAGAGTATATTGTCAACGAAGATGTGCTGGACAACTTCAATCTGGTGGACCTACATGGGGCGTTCACGAAGTGCTGAAGTGCTACAACAAGCGCATTGAAGTCATAGGACCTTATTTTGAAGGAGATTAGTTTTGTATTTCTTTGAAATTAATAAACATCTCTCCGGAACATGTATTAACAGAGGATATAGATGATACAGACACTCCCTATACACACACATGCACTTACAAAAACATAGACACATTGAAGGATACGTATGCGTAGACACATACAATAGGAATAGGAATAGAAAATACAAAATGGTTGATAGTTAGCAAGGTGAGACACACATAAGAAAGAAGAAAGCAAAGGACCACTGATGAGGTCACAGAAGTGTGACGAAAGAACTCTGGCCGAAATAGGATTAATGTAATATAATGTAATATAAAGCTAAAGCAAATTAACACCAAATATACAGTGCGTGTGTTTTTATTGGCTAAACTGGCAATATTACCATCCCCAAGTACAACCACATCTGTTTCAACACACGCTTTCACATCAAAAATCTTGCAAAACAAATATATATATATATATATA
>NC_068982.1:28622072-28632100 GCF_001194135.2 Octopus bimaculoides
ATATATATTAAACACACACACACACACACATACATATATATTAATTGATGGTGAGTTCGGCTTGCAATATAGTAATTCATCTTGACTACTACTACTACTACTACTACTACTACTACTACTACTACTACTACTACTACTACTTGAATATTGATAAGATATTTTCCTCCGTTATATGATGAAGCAGCAGATATAAGAACGAAACAGAAATATCTTGGAAAATATGTTGTCGTCGTCTTAATGTCCCTAGTCATTTTTTCTATACGTTTATTTTTCATTAAATACATTGTTAAAGTTAAGCACAGTGGAAATCTACTTGAAAATGTTACTCATTAAATATGTTTTGTATTGGATTCTAAACTACTTTTTCTAAAAGCCATAATAATACAGAGTTGTCCTAAAAATCTAAAATTTCGTTCATTACAAGAGATTATCCGATTTTTCATGAGATTTTTTTTACCGGTATCGAATTCAGCGCATTATTTATGTACTATAAGGTGGCGAGCTGTCTGAATCGTTTCCATGTCGGTACAAAATGCTTGGTGGTAATTCTTCAGGCTTTACGTTCTGAGTTCAAATTCTACCGAGGTCGACCTTACCTTTCATTCTTTCGGAGTCGATGAAATATCATAAATGCCAGTTGATCACAGAGGTGTATGTAATAAATTAGCCACCTCTCCAAAAATTTCAAGTTTGGCGCCTAAAGTAAAAAGAATTATTTATTTACTGTCTAATCAAATGCTTTGCGGGCGGCATTTCTTCCAGTTCGTTCTGTTCTGGGTTCAAATTCCGCCGAAGTCGATTTACCTTTCATCCTTTCAAGGTCGAAGAAATAAGTACCAGTTCAATACTTGGGTTGGTGTAATCAATTTATTCCCTCTCAAATAATTGCTGGCATTGTGCCAAAATTTGAAACCGTTATTTATGTACTGTCTTAAAAATAAACATCTTTCAAGTTTACTGGAATTATTAACTTATTATAGAGAATATAAATAGATTTTAAAAACTCTTAATACGTCCAACAATATTCCCGTAAAACATGTTAAATTTAATTATATCGACTCGATTAAAGCTTACGCTATTCCATTTCTCGGAAAGACTAAACATACTTGAAAGCTAAACAGTTATTCCATACATCGGTAGGTGCACACTTGTTATATGCATTCACAAAGCAAATTAAAACGACGTTCAAAGCATGCTCCTTTCTTGCACAAATTCGCCCACCAAAAGTGACCTCCTCTAACCACTATTCCTCTGCCAGTTATCTACCAGGCCCCTAATCAACTCATATCTTCATGCGTCGGACTATCAATATTTTGCCAAACTTTTTTCATCCTTCAGGAGCTCCATATACATACGTTTTCTGCACGCCTGTTAACGTACAATTTTAGCAGGACGTTAACCAAATAAACTTAATAGTCATATATTTTTTCAATTAGAAGAAGCCGGAACAAATTTAGAATTTCATTTCTCGTTTTTATACACAAAGACACACACACACACATGTATGTATATATATATATATATATATATATATATATATATAGCATACTACCTACCTTGTCAGTGATCAATGATACTGATAAAGTACAATAATGTTGGTTAACCTACAAATAAATATAGCAAATCAAACTATTTTTCGGAAGATTTTTCAATCTTTATTGCAGTTACATCGCAGGTGTCTACATCATTTGATTAATCACATTGCAACAAGTGGGCAGTTCATTGATATGTTCATAAAATCTAGTAGATTCCGAGATGTGGGTCCACTAATTTGCATACTACAAACGTTTAACATTTTATTTAATATCCGAAACTTCGCCAATGGGATGTGCATGTATACACGCTCACATACACACGCTTGTGGTCTTCTTTATTTCATTATATTCTCTCATTCTCTAAATAATTGACAGACCGCAAAAAGGCTACTATGCAATTTGACACAAAAATAAATAGTTTCTAACGAAATGTACATCCTTATATTCCTTGCGGTTATCTCCAAATACAAAAGCATAGATGATGGGAGGTAAGGATTCTGATGAAAATAACATCCGTCTCAGGAATGTAATATTTTTTATCGAAAATACACTGTTTATTTACCGCGGTTATGTTAACTAAAACACACTGAAATTAGGTCTACTGACAGTCAGAATGAAAAAACAGCAGTAGGTTTGTTCTAGCTACACACATTGAGGCTAAAAGTTGAAAAACCTTGTTCCTACGAGCCGAAACATATTCTGTGCTCTTGTTGAAATGTAGTCATACATTAAAAAGTAATAGTGTATAAAACATGTATACTATTTTTTAAAAAAAGCGTTTTTCGAATAAATAGACTGAAAAGTATTCAATATTATTTGTTTCAATATTCACTGTTATTGTTATTGCTATGACATAAAAACAGTCAGTTAAGTAATTCGTTCGTAAAGCACCGCTACTTTCGTTCGTGCTTCGTCTTTTGTTTCACGAATGTTTTTATCCTTCGCCGATTTATATCGGTGAAACGCAAACGCATGCGTACATGCACACCACCACCACCACCACACAGGCACGCACGCACGCTATGAACTTCCGCATAGTTTTCCACTTACAAGGTATGTATTAATAAAAGTAATAGTAAAAGACACTTGGCCTATGTACTATGTGATAGGATAACAGCCAGACCCACGTAGTTGCGAAGCGAACTCTTTAAGCACACACAGCATGGCTACATTAATACTACATACCTCCCAGCTAGGAAAATACAGCGTCCGTAGAGGAATTTGACGGGAACATACATACGAAGCATAAATAGTTCAAACGAAAGTTTAGGTACGTAATCCAACAGAGTATGTTTCCTTAGTGTGAGATGGAAGTTGCTGAAACAGCATTTTCTTTTGCTAACATCCTGTCTAATACGCCCACATGGACACAGAAATATACGCAGACATACATACAGATACGTTATATAAAAATCATACATGCACATGTGAGTATATATATATATACACTTATGAACAAAGTCTTTTCTCTAATTCAAGTTAGATAAAAGATTTCTCATAAAAATTTCGTGGATCCGATATCAATTTGGTATTTATCTACGGTGGTACTGTTACCTATTATTGCTGACGGGTGTAGAAGGGTTTCATAAAATGCAATGGAAGAATCTAAAATTGCCAAGTTACAATAACTAAACGTAAAATGATACTGGGAAATATACGCACTTTAGAAATAAACAACTTGAAATATCACAGCTCGAATAAAATTTGGTTGTATTGTTCAGACTATTCAGAATTCCTAGTAAAAAATTGAAGAAATTTTCAATAAAAATATTTGGAAAATTATTCACTGAGAAGTTATGTATAGTATTACAGGTACTAATGTAATACTTGATGTTGAGAAATGAACATAAAAAAAATATAAACATTGAAAAAGAATATTCACTGGTACTCTAGGTACAAGGCCTGAAAATTTGGGGGAGGGGGTCAGTTGATTATATCGACCCCAGTACACAATTAGTACTTAATTTATCGACCCCAAAAGGATGAGAAGGAAACTTAACGCGGCGAAATTTGAACTCAGAACATAAAGACAGACGAAATAGTGCTAAGCATTTCGCCCGGCGTGCTAACGTTTCTGCCAGCTCGCCGCCTTAATTGAAAGAGAATATTACAAAGACGAATGATCAAAACCGTGTTGGTCTTTGGGCATACTCAGTGAATTTGTACTGATACGTTAAACTAAATACAATAAATGATTGTTCATTTATGCTCATGTTATATCTGTTCTCCTGGAGTTAGTCTTATTTAAAATGTCTTATGACACGAATGAAGTGTTCTGACAAAATGAGAAAATATGTCTTTACTATGCATGAGAGGTTATCATAAACAGTAAGATCGAGCATTTACAAGAAGTGTTATAGATTTTTGTCATTTCTTTCTTCACACATGCTGGAGGGGATTATCCTGAGGGTACGTTTTTTTTTTTAGATGTGTAATGTTTGTGTATTTGGTGTTGTATAAGTTTAAGACGAACATTTTATTCTGTAGTTACAATTGGTAGAGAATAAATACGTCTACTGAAATGTGCTTCAGTTGCGATCATATTAAGTTTGAATGTAGAAGAAGAGTAGTATGGTGTTATTTGGATAGGAATGTATAACATTAGAAGTAACTTAATAGGCTGTTAATTTAGAGAAACAGGGAGGGGAAAATATAAACGAGTACTAAAATTATCCCCATTTGATTGTATACGAGAGTAGAGCGCACACTTGTTAACATATTTTACGATAGCGAGACTTGACAGGAAGCTTCCGAGCCAAGTTATTAGTGGAGCTATAATTGACAAAGATACCAGAGATTTATCATATTTTGAAAGCTCTTTCATCAAGTTTTCAAGGGTAAGATACTATTATTATAGAACGTAATAAACAAAGTATATATGAATATGGTCCTGAAGAAGCCTTAATAGAAAATCATTTACAACGCTGAAAGATTCGAGAGAGCAATGTGGTTGTTTGTTTATAATTTTTCACATTGTTTTGTAAATGGAAACGATGAGCTTTATTAGGTTCAAAGTAACTCGCTGATAAAGGTTTCCTTCCTTGGAAACAGGACAAAGTATTGCAAGGTCACAATGGACAAACTTTTGCAAGGTGTTGAAATTATAAACTGCAAACTTTGAGTGGCTTGACTTAGAGAAATTTTCTTATCTTTCAATTCGACTTGTTGCAAAGAGATCTGAATGGGGGAAGAGATCATGATGGAAATGATTGATGCCTGCAGAGAGAAGTTGAGGGTAAATGCTCCACTAGTATTAAGATTTTTTCGGCAGATTTATTACTTACAAGGTCGTTTGAATTGATGAGTAGGTGGTACAGCATCAGAAAGCAATTCTAAAACTGCTTAGAATACAGAGCTAGCTAGTCTCACATTGCAAGAAAGCATTCTTTTTTGTAGACACACTGCGGCTTTAGTGCTGGTGCTATTGATCTAGTTTTTCATACATTTTCTATTAGTCTCGTAGGATGACTCAGACAAAGAGAACAAAATCCTGAATTTGCTTTTATCTTCTACACAAATCACTACCGGGATAATTCCAAGCTGAGTTCGGAGTGGAAGCTATTCTAAGGCTGAAGGGAACATGAAACAATGTCTTGTAGCTTCTAAAAGGATGATGTCTCGATGTGGTTCCACTGATTGACGCCTTAAAAGTATCTTGCTAACGAGCCCTTAGTCAAAAGTATTTCCCATCGATAATGTATAAATGACTCTACTGTATGTATTTAGTACCTCAATCTGGAAAAAACGGCTGGCAAATATACTCTGCTGTAATCAAACTGTACTGTTTTAAATAAAGAACAATTTATCAGTATACTGGGGCGTTTCTCCGTCATTTAACGATGAAGATGCAGTTGTTTGAGCAACTGTTCCTGAATTAACGTGTAGGTGGTTAAGTATTCCACAACTTTTTATTTAAATCTCAGTGAGAATCAGCGTGACACAGTGTGTGATAAGAACGTACCTTTTGAATTACGGCTACAATTCCTTTGACGAGCTTGTAATTTCTGTGTACCCAATTTCACTTGCAAGGAATGGGTGACTTGAAGTTGTAGAAAATTAGTTATGATATCACGCCATGGGATTGAGACCATGGTTTCATGCTTTCAAAGAAGGTTTCTTAACCATTTGGCCATACTACACCAGCCCAGCAATCCTACGCTATGTAGATATTACAATTCCAAAAATTTAGAAGTCATTATATAAATATATTTTTCATGTTTCCATTTTATTTCTTCTTTCTCCTTAGGTGTGTGCTGTTTGTTTTTTAAAGTCCCACTGTTTCTATGTTCTTTAAACTGTGTGTAGGAGAATAATCAAACTACCTGAAATGTTAAAATTTCTTTTTTATGTTTTATATTGTTATATTTAGAATCTACGAAAATAGATGTTAGAACCGACTGCGATTAGTCAACTTTACTTGAAAGTTAAAGTTTACGTTGATGTTATTTTGTTTATGGAGAATGCTGAGTAGTTAATTATTCACAGGTTTTCTGGGCAGATATAAACATTAATTCTTAAAAGCCTTTACAATTTAAAGTTTTGTAAAAGAAAAGCAAAATAAAACAATGAAACAAAAAACGTGTTAGTACTTTCTTGCACGACTTTACTGGGAGCAATCTCTGTCCGCGTTTTGTTGTAACACAAAATGAAAACACAAAATTTTTCGCCTGTTTCAGTGAAGCATTGGACAAACAAAAATGCAAATGATAAACATATGCAAAAAACCCCATGCATCCGTATGCCTTATATTTAAAGTATCATATATAGGCAACATTTTTTGCTTTTTCGAGTTGCATATGGCTTACTTATATTGGTTAGTTTAGGCAGCTGATAATTCTTACTCGCAAGTTCTTCTTCAATGTTAAGAGTAAAAGCAGCCGCTCGGAAAGTTTAAGAATCATAGCTAAATCTAGGGTATTTATTGCTTGAAACAGCTAAAAAACAAACAAACAAACAAACAAACAAAAACAGACGCTTATAAGAGTATATGAAATTCCTGTTTTAAAAAAATCTCAATAGCACATAGAGGTACTTTCAAAACGAAAAACACATTCACAATCACTCATAGATCTAACTAAGGATTAGATTTGTTCTATATACTACCCTAATATAAATCATTTGTATAATGTTCTTCTGTATTTCTGTATACCATTGTGTAGTAGTGAAGTGAATTAAGTAATTTAAGGTTGAGAGACCTAAGTTAAGAGAGCCAATAATGGGATATTGAGTGTCAACCATTCGATCGGTACACTGTTATCTAATACACTTGGTTCACTGCGTCTCTTAATCGGTGTATAGTAACCTAGTGTTTTTCATAGGGAGGAGGACAGTGAGTACTGAAATTGAGGCGGGAACATTGCCGTGTTCCCGCTAGTTAAAGCGGTGGACTGTACTTCCTCATATCATCCTGTTGTAATGATATGAATTAACTCATTTACAACGAAGATGTTAAAAATGTTTAAACAAGTCCAGCGCCATACAAAAGAAACAACTATATAAATACAAATTCTCTTTTGTCTTCTCATTAATAAAGTGGGGCAAAATATTTCAGTAGTATGTTTTTTTTTGTGGGTGGTGGTGAGGCGCTCGTACTTGCCAGGTTGAGATCCACTGTATTTGCCGACAAAAAGCGTTGATATATACGGAAGTAATATAAATGCTTACAATTTTATCTGTTCATCTATTTGTGTGGGTGTACATATAAATGTGCGTATGTGTGTGTGTGTGTGTGTATATATGGGTGTGGGTATGTATGTAATATGAACGCAGACATGGATGTTGGTTAAGAAGTTTGCCTTACGGCCATCGAACCTCCGGTTCGATTCCGCTGCATGAAATTTCATACAAGTGTCTTTTTTTCATTGCCAGGGGTCGTCTGAAATCTGAAAGAAATTTTGCTGACGAAAACTATATGAAAGCATGTCAGAAAGACAGTAGATGTACTTTGATGAACAGGCTTGCTTGTTATACACAGTCTCATATTGGAGCTACCCGAAAATTACGTTTAATTCAGTAGTTCCAAAATGGTGTGCCTCGGGGTGTATGTAGGTTCCCTATGGAATTTTAGAAAATCCTGTATTACTGAAACAAATAAAAGGTAAATAAATATTAAAATATAATCATTTTTAAAGTCCTAAGAATGCCAGAAATTCGTTTAATTTCGTTTTTATTTGGTCTACGTGGAAGAAGAGACAATTTCCGTGACCTTTGCGGATTCTCTAATTCGGTGATCTTGAGGCCGGTAACGTTCCGTTAAAATGTGGCAAATAAAAACTCGCAGCAAACACAAGCAAGGAGAACATTTCAAAGGATCGATGTTCTGAAGAGGGGGGCGACTGGGGCCACATGGTGTAGATGAATAGAAAATAGTAGTGCGGTGGATAGGTAGGGAGTCGAGTGCAGCACAAAGTAATAAGATATTAATAATCATTGCAATGTTGAAGCAAATAACCGTTTATTCCTTTACTTAAATCCGTATATTCACCTAATTACGTTGACCAAACCTTATAATCCATCCGTAAGGCGGCGAGCTGGCAGAATCATTAGCACCCCGGGCAAAATGCTTAGTGGTATGTTAGCTGTCGTTACATTCTGAGTTCAAATGTCGAGGTCGACTTTGCCTTTCATCCTTTCGGGGTCCATTAAATAAATACCAGTTACGCACTGGAGTCGATGTACTCGACTTAATCCCTTTGCCTGTCCTTGTTTGTCCCCTCTATGTTTAGCCTCCAGTGGGCAATAAAGAAATGAATATACTCCATCCGTGCCGGAATCGACCTGAGATCCATCATATATTTAAAAGTACAAAGGCAGGGAGCTGGGAGAACCGATAGCACATCGGACGAAATGTTTCGCGGCCTTTTTTCCAGCTTTATTTTCTGGGTTCAAATCTCGCGGCGGTCAGTTTTGTTTTTCTTCTTTTCTGGGTTGATTGCAATAAGTACCCGTTGAGCAGTGGGATCGATGTAATCGATTAGCTATTGTAGGAAGAATTATTTATGTACTGTCTGAAAAAGATGAGCTAGTAGGATCGTTTGTGCGTCGGAAAAAGTACTTAGCGGTATATCTCTCGGCTATACGTTCTGAGTTCAAATTTCACCGAGATCCACTTTGCTTTTCATGCTATCTGGGTCGATAAAATAAGAAGTACCAGTTGAGTACCAGGATTGTTATAATTAACTACCTTCTCCAAATCTCAGGCCTTATGTCTATAGTCGAAAGCATTCTACTTATACACGCGCGTGTGTAAGTAAAATACGTAGAAAGTAGTTTTTGCTGAGTGTCTGTATGCTATGAGAACTTCATAAAATACATGAAATGAAATGCTTGTATAAGTGATTGTTCTGGAACTGTTTCTTCAAATTTTGTACGATATTCATTACATATATAAGAATCGAAATATTTTAATTTTTGTCTCCTGAGATATTTTTAAATAGTACAACATACATACATACATACACACATACATGTACACATACATACATAAATACATGCATACATACATGCACATACATACATACACATACATACGTATACACACACACACACACACACGTTTAAGGGCAAGCGTAGCTTGCTTCTCGACCACATGGCTCAATTCACCTGTATGTGTATTGCACTTTGAGCAAGTGTCTTCTACTATATCCTCTGGCCGACCAAAGCCTTGTGACTGACATACATAGCGTTCGAAAAAAGCTTTCGAAGGAAGTGACATACATAGCGAAAGGAAATGGATATGCGACGGTAGTTGTCCAGTTTAGGACAGCGGAGGAGGTAAAGAGGCTGGCGAGTACAACGGTGAGAACGGAGGAAGTGGTACTTCTACTCATGTACCTTGGAAGAAAGACTTCTAACGTAAGAGTAGAAGGAATCCCACCCGATATAGAAGTGGCTTGGGTTGCAGCAGCCGTCCTCGTTGGTAGTGAGGAAGAGGCGGCTGTCATCCAAGCCACAGAGACAGAGGAAGGAAAATTTGGCGGAGACGGTAACGTTGGGAGAAATAGTATTGGGAGTATGGGTAGAGAGCATAGTTCCGCGATGCTTTAAATGTGGCCAAAAAGGCCACATTAGAGCTCACTGCCCTCTTCAGAGGAAAACGACAGAAGAAGTGGTGATGGAGATGGAGGAGAAAAAGGAAGACGTACAGATAGATGGAAAGAACAAGGAGGATGAATGGACGGTGACAGAGAATGAAAGGAAAAGAGAAAGAAGCGGAAGGTGGGACATCAGACCAACTCCATCCTACCCAAGACCACACAGACCCACCCACAGCTTTAGTCGAACAAATCGACCCCAGGACTTATTCTTTGTAAGCCTAGTACTTATTCAATCGGTCTCTTTTGCAGAACCGCTAAGTTACGGGGACATAAACACACCAGCATCGGTCGTCAAGCAATGTTGGTGGGACAAACATATCTATCTATCTATCTATCTATCTATCTATATATATATATACATACGATGGGCTTCCTTCAGTTTCCGTCCACCAAATCC
>NC_068982.1:28632593-28633448 GCF_001194135.2 Octopus bimaculoides
TATATATATAAGTGTGTATGTATATATATATATGTGTGTGTGTGTGTGTGTGTACTGGAACAGAATGCAACCGGAAATTCGGTTAAAATGTTGCAATATAATTGATTTCAAACTAAAATAAGAACTCCCCTGTTGGAGAGGATATAGCTAATTCAGTCCCAATAGTTGACGAGTTTGTTTTATTATAGAACCCGGAGAAATAAAAGACGTCTCATGGGATGTGAGTTCAGCCTGTAAATGACTGAAACTAAATTTACTGCAAAGTATTTTGTCAAATGCTTAACGATGCCTGTTATATACGAAGGCAAGTACTATTTGTAATGCATGCTCCTTTTCAGCTTTTGGAAGGTTATATTAATATATTTTACCTTTTATATGGTACCTGTTTCAGTCATTGGATTTCAGCCATGCTGAGACATCACCTTGAAATGTTAAGTCGAACAGATCGATCCCAGAAATTCCTTTTCTTTAAGCCTTCTACTTATTCTCTTGGTTTATATTGTCGCTAAATTACGAAGAATTTTTTTATTACCCACAAGGGGCGACATAGAGGGGACGATACAACCTGATTTGGGGTCAGATGAAAACGAATGAATTCACAGAAACATGCATTTAAAAATTTTATAATGAAAACGAATTATACTCGGATGATGCGACAGACCGGAAGACATTACGGATGGAGTGGTAAGGCGGGTTTAGCACGGACCCCTCGTGCCCCGCCTTGCCACTGATAGCTGAGATGAGTCCTTCGTCTCGCTAAATTACGAAGACGCAGAGAAACCAACAACGGTTGTCAAGAGGTCGAGGAATACTAACACACACAAACACACACACACACACACACACACACACACA
>NC_068982.1:28633950-28641125 GCF_001194135.2 Octopus bimaculoides
TATATATATATATATATGTATATATATATATATATATACGCACACACACTGCAGGTTTCATCCAGTTTCCTTCTATCAACTCTACATAAGACTTTTTTAGTCGGAGCTATAGTAGAGGACACTAGCCAAAGGTGCCACATGGTGGTACTGAACCTCGAACTATGTAGTTGCGAAGCAAGTGTTAATCTATTTTATAAAAGTTCATTGGAGCGTTGGATAGAACGTTTCATTATTTTTGTTCAGAATCTCAGCGTTCCGAGCTCAAATCCCACCGATGTGAGCTTTAGCTTTTGTTCTTTCAGGGACGCATTATCTTTCCGACTCTGTGTTGTGATAGCAATGCATGCGTCACCCTCTGATATAAAACGGTATTAGTAGACTTTCCCTTGAAAAAAATCGGTACCGCAGGGAAGTGTTGCATGGATGGGAAAACCGCATCTTTCTGAAAAAAACCTTGCCTACGCATGTGCAGATGTGTGACCAGCCTTGACCGATCGAGGCTCCAATTATCAACCAAAACTGACTCGCTGTCAAAAGCGATGTCGAATGATAAATTATATTTTATGTGTGGTTTATTTATTCGTTTTCTCGGGCTATTTTGTTTTGATGTATCTATTGCATCGAATTTTATCGTATAAGATTTATGTATTTGAATTGCTAAATTATTTCAAAATCCAATTTGTTACAAATCTTTTCTGGTTTCTGATATTTTTCTTTGAGTAATGCTGCAGAGGAGAATATAAAGAACTTTATAGGTAAAGATATTATTAGTGATGTTTCTTAGCTACAGAGACAGACATTATACATGTACATGCGTAGGAATTTCACAGTAGCATCTGTTGTATACAGATGTAATATATCCATTATTTCCCAATCCCTAAATATGTTCTTTGAAGTTTTTCAGTATTTATGCAATCTACGTTTTGATAGATGAAAGACATATTCTACTAAGTATTTCTTTAATCATTAAACTTCTTGTTTCACCGTGTTCCCATGATTCTTGTTCCATGAAACTTTAAACTGCCTCTAAAGATAAGATCGTATTTGAAGTAAGACTTTTTTAAAAAAATTTCTCAACAACAACGAGCTGCTTCTATTCAGCAGCACTCCGTGTCTACAGAACTTATCAGCAGACTTTGAAACTTCCTTAACATCGCGTTAGCGTTCAATTCATCACCATGATACCGAAATGAAATAGTTAATAATAATATGTATTTTACGTGTAGTTTATTTAGTTATTTCCTCTGGCTATTTTGTTCTGATATATTTATGACACCGAATTTTATCGTATATGATTATGTATTTCAATTACCAAATTATTTCAAAATCCAATTTGTTACAAACCTTTTCTGCTTTCTGATATGTGTCTTTGTGTTATGTTGCATTTATAAAGGAGAATGGAAAGAACTTCATGGGTAAAAAAAATTCTGAAATTTGGTGTGATTTAGAGAAAACTTGCTGCGGGAAAATGGCTAAAAGAAAATGCATTTAAATCTAACCAGTGTTGCAAATTTATATATCAGCGTTAGTTTAACAATACTATTAGCTCTATTTGAGGAAATTTATTTTACAGTAATAATATATATATATTCGATTTATAATTACTACGTATACTAAGGGGGTGAACTGGCAAAATCGATAGCACGCCTGACAATATGCTTTGAGGCAAGTCGTTCGTCTACACGTTCTGATTTCAAAAGCTACCAAGGTCGGCTTTGCTTTTCATCCTTTCGGGACCGATGAAATAAGTACCAGTCGGGCACTGGGAATGGGTGTAATCGATTTCCTCTTCCCCATCAAATTTCATCCCTTTTTACCCAAAGGAGAAAGTGTAATTACTAAGTATACGTCTGCGCGGCAGATTTTATAATGTTCATTCTGTGCTGTTGCATTAACTATTCCTGCATGAATGTGAAACTAAAACCAATATACAAATCTTTTAATGAGTTATTCTCCAAATTTGCATTACTTCTCAGCTTCATAGCAACGCTTTAAACAGAGTTTGTCGAAAATTTGAAGAATTTCGAAATTTTGCTGCCAGTTCGGCACAGGAGGCTATCAAGAATTGTATGTATATTGGCAGAGCTTCATATCACAGTAAGACTATATAAGTTTTACTCATGCAACTATATTATTTTCTAGTAACGTGTGTGTGTGTGTTTTGTTTGCTTTTAAGGTAGAGAGCTGGCAGAAACGTTAGCACGCCAGACAATGTGCTTAGTGGCATTTCGTCCGCCGTTATGTTCTGAGTTCAAATTCCGCCGAGATCATCATTGCTTCTTAACCTTCCGCGATGGATAAAATAAGTAGCAGTTGAGAACTGGAGTCGATGTAATTGCTATACCCCTACCTCCGAAATTGCTGGCCTTGTTCCAACATTTCAAACCAATATATATGTATATATATATATATATATATATATATATATATATATATATTTACATACCGTATTTGATGGCCTATAAGACGCACGATTGCATAGGACACACCCTAGCCTAGGTTATACTATTGTAAAATAAATTACCACTAAAATAATGTTTTAAATCCTCCACTTACCTGCATAACTGTGTTATTACTGGTAATTATAAGCAATTAATTGCATCCACATTCTATATAAACACATTGTAGGCGATTGTTTACCAATAGATGGTAGCATACGTTTTGTAAACATACATACCGCTTTTAGCGTGTTTTGAGCATACATTGAGTGCATTGGACGCTGTGGGATTTCTTAAGTATATGCATGTTATTATATACGTTTGTATGTATGGGTCATATGTGAGTGTTTGTGTTTATGTGTGTGTAAGGATAGCTTGTAAACCACAAGAAAGAGTACAGAATGTTATCCTCCGTTGTTCAGCATTGTTCATCCATTGATAATGAACTCTAGTGACCTCAGTCATTTCGGTCTGATGTAGTTAAGAAATATATATATACATATCTACATACATACATACATACGTACATACATACATATATACATACATACATATATATATATATATACCATGAATTTTCCATTAAAACACCAAACAAACAAATGCAGCGCCCTGGAATTTACACTCAGCTGATCTTATTAATTAGCTGGGAGAAGAGATGTGAGGCAACGACCAAAACACGTTTTAGCCCGACCACCCACCGTTTTACTTCACATAGCATCTTATCTTCTTCAAAGAAAGAATGTAGTGATGATTGCTATTAGTATTTTAAAGTTTACAAGAATCGCGGGAATCTCTGAAAAATTGCAACTGTGAGGGAAGAAATATTGCACAAACTGTGTAGTGTGAAGTGTTGGAGTGAAAAGAATTTAATAAATGATGTCGTGAGAAGGAAAAGGGAGCATGAATGATGCGTGTCGGAAGTGGAACAGAGTTTGGTAAATCAAAGGAGCAGATACAGTTATAGCTTCAATAACTAAAAGAAAATAGAAGATAAGAAATGGTGAGGAGACAGCATGCCTACGACAAATAATTGCAGTGTTCATGTGTGAGGGTTACCAATCGAATGAAATATCACGTGCATTCATATACTCAGTAGCACTCTCTCAGACATGTTACTTGTACGAGGTGATGAAACAGTTGTAATTATGACAGGGTCGAAGAAACAAAATTTAGAATAGGAATCAATAGAAACTATTGGTATCTGCAAAAATTGTACTTGCTTTCATATATCATTGGGAGAATAATTTCTAACGGTTAGCATCAATGTCAGGCTTGGAGTTTTAGAATACATTTTCTTCGTCCTTTTTTCATGGGCCGTGGATACAGTGTAGAACTACAAGAAAGCACAGAAAATTTGTAGTCGCGCATACTTAAGAGATATTTGGCCAAAAACATAATAAAAGTGGTGGCCAAGAGAGTGAGGAAGAGAATTTGGGACAAAATGAATTTGGGTGCGGAGAGACAATAAGGGTTTAAGTCGGTGTTGACCGTTAGAATAGGAGAGAAGTTCATTAATATTGCTTAGTATAAGACACATCTGGTACTCATTTGCAGTTGCGTGAACTAAAATGAAAAACTTTACGCAAGGAAGCAATGTATTTTTCGGTCCAGGAATCGAAACAGCTACCATACTATTGTAATTTCGCCCGTCTTTACGTTGTGATTTCTATTTCCGCCGAGATCATTTTTGTCTTTCATCCTTTCGGCTTCGATGAAATAACTACCAGTTGAGCACTGGCGTCGATGTAATCGACTTACTCCATCCCCCCCAAATCTGCTGGCCTTGTACCAATATTTAAAATCAATAGCATATCGCAATGTTCGCCTCATGTATATACTAACACTCCACACATACTAGGAGCTTTTCTTTGCGTGAGAACCGAACTGGCTTTAAGGGAGACTAATTGTTTAATAGTATCTTCTATAAACATTTTATTGACACTTCCATAAACTTTACTGTAATAAACTTCCATAAACCATATTGAAAGATTTTGATACTGGTATCCGTGACCAGAACATAAGAGGATATTTTGGCTCATCTTACCAAAGTTACCTCACACATAGTTGTTGTCGGCAGGTATTGGTTTCATTACCTTTACCCATCATTCTATAACAACCAAACTTATCGAGAAAGCATGAAACCTTTGTCGCCCAAAACCAAATATCCTAACGATTAGAAGTACTTTACTCACTCTAGTGAACCTTAATAATACAACTCTAGGTTAAACATTTTAATTTATGTGAAAAATTACCAATTACGATCTAATTTCACCAGCTTTTTCTAAACATATTCACTTAAAGTATGATAAAATTGGAAGTTGATATGCTTTGACTGAAATATTTTCCCTGTTTTAACATTTCCACTTCGTGCACCAAATTTCCTTCTGGGCAAAGTTTTAGAAATTAAGTAAAGTATCATACGCCATCGAAAAGCTGCAGTTTTCATCTTCATGATGCTTGACTTCGCCTTAGTAATTTTAAAACGGCATTTTAAAAACATAATATTGCATCATGTGAAAATATCAGTTGTGCTAAGTCATATTATCTTAAAATTTGTACAGATTCAGATTAATCAAAAATTTTAATAATGGAGCCTATCCTACATAAAGTAGCGACATATCTGCAGTGGTTTCCAAATCGAGTTCTCAACTGTTTAATTGGTGTTTCGACAGTCTTCATCTGTCTGTCTGTCTGTCTCTCCCCCCCTCTCTCTCTCTATATATATATATGTGTGTGTGTGTGTGAGGAAAGAGGACAACAAAAACCAAGGCAGGATGAGTATCTCAAGTCAATTAAAATATTTAATTAGATTAAGGTCAATTTGAAGTAGTTAATTAATTAATTATATTATTGGATATCTTACAGCTGTTTCTGGGATATCCCAAGTGATAGGTTAGCATCCCTGTACACCACGTGCGCTTGTGTGTATACACACACAGACACACGCGCGCACACACACACACACATACACAGACACACACACACACACACACACACACACACACACACACACACACACATTATTGAGAAATATTGCAGAAAGATAATTAAGTACATAATAATCATTGGAATGAAAAATAATTAGCCAATAGTTAAAGATTGGAAGTTTTATAATTTCAAAGTAATGTTAGCAAACATCTATTTAGAAGTAATTAGCAAATTTGGCATGAGTTAGGGAAAACTTGCTGCAGGAAAAATGGCTAAAAATGTATCACAGAAGGTGGTTATTAAATTTTACTGTAATCACCAGAGAAGGAGAACCATGGATGTTATTCACAGCTAAATGCATCTGTAACTATAAATATGTTAATATAAACCAAGTGCAGTTAACTGCATGTATATAGTTTTGTATGAATAAAATGAGAAGCAAAACATTTATTAATAAGTAACATATTTTTTAATGCAGACAGTGTCAATTATAAAGGGTTATTTATAGTATAGGACATGTCACCATACCCTTTAACCGAGAAAACTAGCCTTACGTGGACAGTGCAAGTGTTAGAAATAGCAGTCAAGTCTGCTTCAAATCACTCACATCATCAAAAGAGGAAAACACATTAGACTAGGCAATGTGGGGTATACAAAAAAACCTGGAGATTATCACAACTGTTTTTAACAATAAGCCGGCTTCATCAGGGTGACTCAGTACTAAACTAGGGTGAAGGGTAAAACTCACCTTCTTTCGGTCACGTATGACCATGAGATTGTACCTAGAAACTTCCCTTCCAGGGTACAAGTCCGGACAAAGTTGTTTGTGGGAGACAAGCAATCATCCATGCATACTAGTCACCCCTTTCCACGCCATCAATGTTGTCCAAGTGAAAGGCAAAGGCCGATATGATATGGCTTGGCACCAGTGACATCGCAACTCATTTCTTCAGCTGAGTAAACAGGAGCAACGTGAAATAAAATGCCTTGCTCAATTCACATCAGCCTGGTCCACGAATCAACTCGTAACCACATGATTGTAAGCCTGATACTGTAACCGCTGAGCCATACGCCTTCACTTACTAAACTAGAATAGCATATAGATAAGAAAACTGCTTTTGATTACTTTAGCATTTTTGTTTTATGTAATTAGGGTGCCTCTTGCATACTAAAATGAAAAGTCAATACTAGGAACGTCCAATCTAGTATGGAATTAATTAACGGTATATTTCTGCTATACATTTGTCGACTCACAAAACATATTTCATCTAATAGAGTGAAAAACTATTCCATTGCGTCACTAATGAGCATGGAAAAGTAATCAAACAGAGAAAGAAAGGAGACAATAACTTGTTTCAATGAATAGAAATACAACACACTTTACCTGTATCTACGAAAACACTGGCGATAAAGATAAAAAAGAAATATCAACATTGTCGTATCCACTGAGGATAAACAACTATATGTTATACAGAGTGTATGTGTCTCTGGAATACTCAACCACTTGCCCGCTAATTCAATTTCTGCTGTTAAATTGATTGAACAACTAAACATTATTAGTTCGAAATTCTGACACACTTATTGGTAGAAAGAACAGGATTGGTTGAAAGAACAGATGAAGCAGAGCTCAGTACATGACGATATGTATCTTTTTTAATACGCAGAAATTTACAAATGTAACTCAAGGCTTAGACTTTCGTACATATCCCTTATCAAATAATATACATACATATATATATACATACATACATATATACATACATCCATATATATACATACATATATATACATACATATATATATATA
>NC_068982.1:28641337-28649184 GCF_001194135.2 Octopus bimaculoides
TATATATATATATATATTTATATATGAGTTAGAGGTTAGATAACCATCTAAGAGATAATAAGTCTTCGATATACTACTGGATGATATATATATATATATATCCAAATGCTTACTCTTGCAAGGCAGTAGTGCAATTGAATAATAGGTATGTGTGGAGGTAAACAAATGTTTAACCAGAATTTATAAGGCAAGAAAAAAATGGAGAAGATAATTGACAAACATCAGCTAGATCTGTTTATTAATTACAATCATATGAATAAATACATAAATAAGAATAAATAAGTGGATATAACTCTACTCTTACAGCTGTTTCTACTTTGGGGGTCCAGCATGCTAAGTTGACACATCATACCTAGATTATACAAAGATTGTACAAAAATTGAATAAAAATTGGACAAAAATTGAACCCCAAAGCTTCATCAGAGAGTTTATAATGGCAAGAATTAAACAAGTAAAAAAAGTAAAATAAAATAATAAAAAATAGTAAAAAAATAGAAAAAGAAGTAAACTGCAAAATAATATCCAGAGGTTGTGAGATCACATCTTATTTCAATCTAATGGGGGATATAGTATAGATAAAACGTTATAGGGTGGGGTTAATGGGATGATCCATATAACAGGGGTTATTAGTTAGAAACTAAAATCTATGCAATAGACTAGCAATAAAATTTAGTTAATGTAAACATAGTTAGGGAAATCAATAAGTAATTATATCAATGAAGAAATAATTTGAGTATAAATTAAGTGTGATGTTATTCTTTATTAACAAAAAGTCTCATCATGATGAATAGGGTAAGGCCAATGTCGATCTTATAACTTAATTGGTCAGGTAATATTTAAAACCAATAGGGTTGTTTGGGTCCGTTAAATCTATCAATAAAATACAAATCAATAAAATACAAAACAAATTTAAGAAAACCGCTGTAAGAGTAGAGTTATATTCACTCATTTATTCTTATTTATCTATCTATTCATATGATTGTAATTAATAAATAGATCTAGCTGATGTTTGTCAATTAATTATCTTCTCCATTTTCTTCCTTGCCTCAATAGTTTATTTAGTTTGTTTTGGTTCAACCAGTGGGATGTTACTCCCTAATTTACTCGACATAGTCGTTTTCTTTTAAAAGACAACCTATTGTCCTGTCTGGTGAACCAACTATACATCGAGTAAAGTTTAGAAATGGCCAGGGGATTGGTCTTTGTTTGTCTCCGTCCTTCTGTCTTTTTCCACACACATATATATATACACATATTATGCTGATATCAAAACGTTTGGGACTCCAATAAAGACTAACAAAATCTGAGAAAATATAGTTAGTTATCTTTGATGCGGATTAATTATTTATAATATTTTAACCCCATTTTAATTTTTATAAAGTTATATAAATTTGACTGAGTCTCAAGTGTTTTCTGCATTTTATTTTTACAGTAGTTTTGTGTTCGATATGGTTTTACTGTGGTTGTTACTAATGTGTAATCTAAGTAATTGTTGTCTGATGTGGTTATCTTTACAACTTTAAATTTTATTATTCTTATCACCGTTGTTCTATTCATGGCTGAATATGGGGATATTTTGTAATTAGATATTTTACGCTATCATTGTTTTTTTTTAAATCATCCATACATGTAAAAACGGCTGTAGAGCAATAGCACGAAAATAACGCTATAAAGCTTTGATACAAAAACAAGTTTTAACATATATATATACACAAACAGAAATTTGAATACGTCTATTATTTTTGAAGAACAAAAGGTGATTAAATATCTATAGTTTAAACACTATAATGCATATGATAAAAGTTCAAAGACTTTATCTTTGATTTCCACTTCTATTCTTACGCGAATTAAAACAGAGTTTGTAGAAGATAGAATGACTTTTGTTTTCGTCAAAATATTAGGTAAAATTATCTTATTTCTAATGTTAGTGGTATTACAAAAAGCAGGCATAAACTCTTAGCAACCAACGATTACGCTGTCGTTTCAAATCTCGACTGAAGCGATCACCCTCTTTTATGCTGACACTGCTTTGGAAAAGACATGAACGTTGTACACAACAAAAGGATCGGCGAAATTGAGCTTAACAAAAGAGCATCAACTGAATAGAATGTCGTACATATAAATGAATAAATCATAGACCATGAATTTCTTGTCGGAGAGAGTAGGAGGAAGAGAGAGAGAAAAGGATCTTGAATTTGCCGGGCCATTTCGTCAATCATCTCTCTATTTGTGGAGTTACTTTGCACCAAGTTTAGGAGACCGTCACCTATAAGCACGAACAATAAAAGCCTTATTTTTACTCACAGCTCTCTTTTGCCGCCACCAGTGTTTCTGAACGACGACTCTTCACCTATTCTACCTGTACCCCTGGATTTATCAATAGAATCTACCGATGTGCTAACCTCTTTAATGTATACATTAAGATAGGTACTTGTAAGTTTTTATGCTTATGTATGAGGTTATATATGTATATGTACGTATTTAGGTTTGCGTAATTTTGCAAATATTCAATGATATATTCGTAAAAAATAACAAGTAAATAGTGTAGCATTACATCATTCCTAATTGGAATGTTGGCCATTTCTGATGGCCAAAAGTCACTCGACAGTAAATCAAAATTCCATAAATACTTAATATTCAGTTTTATTTATTCATTCCAATTATGAATGTTTAATAATTGAATTCTGTGAGCTAAAATCACCGTTATTTTCAACATTTGTTTATTTATTAGTGAAGTCATATAAAATAATTGTTTGTTTTAATCATAGAATTAAATGGCTTTGAGTTACTGTCAGGTGACGTTTGGCCAACCCTGTATGAACAACGATTAAAACTACTGTCCAGTGCAAATGTTAGGCATGATCAAACCTCACGGCCCATCATAAAATATGGTTATATTTGAAACCTAAATATTATGTGTACTCTTTAAGGCTCACGTCTGAGGCATTCATGACTTGCTCATTTCCATACATTCCTGTTTGTTGCCCCTAGCATTTCCAAAAGTCTCCAACTGCCAAAACTTATTCGATCATCTTGCACCGCGCATCGAGAGAATCTGTCTCACTTCATCTCTTTCTGAAGTCGTTGTTTCTGTTGTTTTTTTTTAGGCCTGGGTTATGTTTGACCGAGCGGTTCTAAGATCATTTACACGTCGCCATCCTGTTTTGCATGTAAGACTTTGTATATCTAATGCATCCTTCATTTCTAAGGGAGTAGAATGTGTAATTCGAGGGAGTTTTAAATGCTATTTTTTGAAGCTCTAATGACTCTATGACTCTCTAGAGGTGTCTCTCGTTAGCTCATTGATTCTCTGAAGTTTTCATTTTCAATGACGTCACTATTCACACCACCTCATGAATCTTGAATACCTTCTCCGAAAGCAGAATGTTTGCTATTCTAAACTAATCTACAACATGTACTAGTTAAAGGGGCAAACACTATGAATCTTAGTGTGTATCGTTACTTGTATTGGCATTACAATTGTCTTCTGGATTGTCAAGATTCATATGACCGTATAAACGCTTCTGACATAATTGTCTCTTCTCTCTCTTCACTTCTGTTTTATTCTCCTTAGGTGTGTTACTGTAGAGGAGAAAAAAAGGAACGAACTGCTAAGCAGTAGGCTATCGAGCTTTGTTTTTACAAACTCTTAAGTTTAAAACGAATATAATTAATTACTATTTAATGTACAATGAGATCTCATCCTCCAAGTCACAGTTTAACTGTTAATTTCTGTTACTATTTTCATAACAATGCATACAAAATTGAAAGCCAGGTCAGAAATACAAGTTTTGAGATGTGTCATGACCAATTAAATATGTTAAAATTTATTGGTATGCAAATTCTAGTTCTTTTAGCAAGAGTAATGGTCACACCATACGTCATGTAGAGTAGGTTATTTGTTGTATTTAGATATGGATCAACCATGCTAAAGCTGGCGTATGAGTGAAAACATTTC
The DNA here is from genome assembly GCF_001194135.2 of Octopus bimaculoides. Lineage (NCBI taxonomy): Eukaryota > Metazoa > Mollusca > Cephalopoda > Octopoda > Octopodidae > Octopus > Octopus bimaculoides. The sequence continues at coordinate 28,645,296 of NC_068982.1, forward strand.
AGCTATGAGAAACAATTCTTTATATATCTAAGATTACGTTTTCAACTATCATAAAGGTGTAATTTGAAATGAATTGGTTGTTCTTTTTAGCAAGTAGCAGCGAAAGCTTAAGAGCTCTCCCGTTAGGTCTATATTATAATACATAATATTGATTTCAAATTTGGCACAAGCCCTGAAATTTCGGGTAAGGGGATAAATCTATTACATCGATCCTAGTGCTCAACTGGTGCTTATCTTATCGAACACGAAATGATGAATGGCAAAGTCGACCTTAGCGGTATTTGAACTCAGAACGGAAGGACAGACGAAATGTCCTTAACCATTTCGCCCGGCGTGCTAAAGAATCTGCAAGCAGGCCGAATTTATAATATATAATATTAAAATATGATCAGTTGAAATAAAACGAAAGTAACAGAGTGATCTTAAAACGAAAGAACTACACCACAGCTTTTTAAAAGAGAAAAGATTTAGTTCTTAATATATTACGAATTTATGAAACAAAATTCATATTTGATACAAAAGATCACTTTATAGGCGCAGGCATGGGCTGCGGGGTCAAGAAGCTTACTTTTCAAGTATGCACGGCACCTTCAGGAAGTGTCCTCTATAGCCTCTGATCGACAAATATACTTTGTAAATTGATTTTGTTAGATGGAAACTATGTGAAAGCCCATCATGTGTGTGTGTGTGTGTGTGTGTGTGTGTGTGTGCGCGTGCGCGTGCGTGTGTGTGTGTATATGAATTTATGTATGTGTGTGTTTTTGTACTTATATTTGTCCCCTTCTCACCGCTGATAACCGGTATTCTTTCGTCTACGTCCTTGTGACTTTGCTGTACGGTAGAAAAAGTATCAAACTTACAAAAAATAACATGACTGGCGTTTATTTGTCTGATTAAACCTTTCAGGGCGGTGACGAAATCGAGCTTAAGGTCTCTGAAGAGAATTATGCAAGTAGAAGAAATATAGATTATTCAAATCACATGCATAAGCAATAAATTAAAGACTCCAAACTGTGGTATTTATTACATGACACCGCTCTACAATTTCGGATAATGTTGTGACACATACTTAAGAAACTATTCTTAAAAGTGTGATAAATTATACTTCTTATTTCAGCATACTTACCACTCTGGCATAAGTTTAGCTTGATGCTCCACTCGTATATCATGTGAAATTTCGCTTCCCGTTCCCTCCAACCTTTACCTACAGTAACCTCCAACCTCCAACGAATACAACCTTTTATCTGTTATTTATCTAAGTCACTGGACTGCATCCTGAAGTGTTAATCAGACAAATAAATACCAGTCGAGGGTGAATTATCCGTATTCATCGCTCCTGAATAGACATTGTTTCGTAGCGACGGTAAACTTTTGCTTTTCTTTATTAAAATACATCTAATAATGTTGAAATATACCTAGCCCGCGACTTAGCCGGTAATAAGTTCCACTTTCACTTAATGGTTGTGTGTGTGTGTGTGTGTGTCTTTCTATATAAAATGCGCTCACACACGCATAGTTTGCTGAATAAGAAACAATGAAGGAATATATTAATGTATACTATTTTAGTGGCTACGGATGTATTAAACCCTAACATCAACGCCACAACAGTAAATATAAGAAATTGCTACATATACCCGGATAATGTCTCAAGGATGTAGAGGAATTATGGTTACACAAAGATGATGCATTTCTCATGAATATAAATTGGTTTCAAATTCTGGCAGAAGGCCAGCAATTTCGCGGGTATGGCGCTAGTCGATTGCACCGCCCACAGCGTTCAAACTGGTACTTATTTTATCGACGCTCAAAGGCAAAGTCGACCTCGCAGAATTTCAACTCAAAATGTAAAGACGGGTAAAGTGCAGCTAAGCATTTTGCCCGGCGTACTAACGATTTTGCCAGTTCGCTGAATTATCTCATGAATATAAATTAGTGGATTCAAATTTTGACACAAGGCCAGTAATTTTGGGGTGGGGATCGGTAATGTTCAACTAGAGTGTTCAACTGGTACTTATTTTAAATAAAACCGAAATAATGAAAGGCAAAGTTGACTTTGGCGGAATTTTAACTTAGAATGTAAAGACGGACGAAATGCCGCTAAGCATTTTGTTCGGCGTTGCTAAATATTCTGAAAACCGGCTGCCTTATCTCATGAATATAAATTATTATGGAAAGCGTGTTTGACTGGAAACATAAATTAAACCGGGCTCCCTGGAATTTTATTTCAAATGATATGGCATTCACCATTTAAGGAAAGAATATATCTTGGTCATATGTAATGTTTGGCACTAATAAATATAATATTCGGCAATCTCACATTCTCCTGCAATTTTCTCTCTCACTTCTCTCTCACTCTCTTTTTTCTCCTATCATAACTATATGTCTGTCTGCCTGTATGACTGCCTGTCTGTCTATGTGACTGCCAGTCTGTCTTTGATCTTTCTGTACCCTTTCTCAAAACTTTAATAACAAATTTATGTTCAGTCCAATTCATTTTCCACTTCAGATCACGCGTGTGACAGTGCTTGTATGTTTGTGCATATGTGTGCGTGTGTGTGTCGTGTCTGTAATACAATATAGACAGTGATTCCAAAGTTTCGCCAGTGTTAAAGAAAATATTAACCGCTCCAGTCTAGTCAGTCGCCTGTCATATATATATATATATATATATATATATATATGTATACATACATACATACATATATAAATGTGTGTGTGAATATATATACACACACACCTTAAACTTAGATACACAAATATGCACATACATACATGCGTGCATATACGCATGTGTATGTATGTGTGTATTGTTCCCTCCTGTGTGCCATTTGTCAGCATAAATTAAATATTGTCTGGGAACCAAAATTCTCAGCATGGAAAGAAAGGAAGAAAAGGAGAGGAGAAAGAGAAAGAGAGAGAGAGAGAGAGAGAAGGGAGAGAGAGGGGGAGAGAGAAGGGAGAGAGAGGGGGAGAGATAGGGAGAGAAAGAGAAAAAACAGAGAGAGAGAGAGAGAGAGAGAGAGAGAGAGAGAGAGAGAGAGATGACGACGCCAACGCCGATGATTAGAAGAAATATGGAGCAGACGAGAGAGTTACAACAGATAACAAGAAATAGAGAGACATATTTATGAGTTCAATGAAATCATTTTATGATGGTGACGTCGGTGTTTGTGGTGTTGACGTAATGAGTAAAAGATTTTATTTCGTATAAGACTGGAGGAGGCCTTCATTACACAGTCTTTAATTTTAGGCCGTATATAATCCCTAGCTGTTGCTGCTGTTGTTGTAGTTGTTGCAGCTGATTTTAATATTGTTTTTATTGCTGCTGCTGATGAAGCTGCTGTCATTAGCATCAAACAAATTCTAACGAAAGGCTTTTTAGCCATGACAATTACACCTTTTTTATAGATGTGTAGGATCGAACTATCAAATGTACCATGAACTTACACTACAGGATATGGTACGATTTGAGGGAAATTTTGTAGTTATTTCTAGCAGGCCGAGCGGCAAATAATGACACCCTCGATATGTTAGCGATACGAGATTGTGAAAATATAAAAATTTAGGGGCGTTAACGTAATTTTCACGTCAGCTCATATCACCTTTCGAGTTCATGACTTGCAGTTTGTGGGATTTGTAAGATTGCCGATTTTCCCTAAGGGTCAAGATCTCGTTAAGATTCCACTCTTTTCTCTCCACGCCTTTTTACGTTTCCACAACTTTTCTCTCACTCGCTCTTATTGGAAACTTGAACATTTTGCATTTCATTCGGAGCCCAATTAAACATTTCTCACTCTATATATGTGTGTGTCTATTTATTTATTTATTTAGGTATAATGTATGTCTCTCTTTTTTTTCTCTCTGTGTCTGTCTGTCTGTTTCTTTCTCT
>NC_068982.1:28649237-28651737 GCF_001194135.2 Octopus bimaculoides
ATCTATATATATTTATTTATTTATATATATATATACATGCATACATTTATTCGTGTATGCATGGTCATGTATGCATTTATGTATCGATATCTGTGTCTATATATGTATATATGAGCATAGATAGATAGATAGATATACTGATAGATGAGTAGAAAGTCAGATAGATTCTTCACATTCTTTAAACGTTTATTTTTGCTTTTTTGCCGTTTTCAGTTATCAGACTCTCGCCATATTTGAGTACCTCCAATAGGGATTTAGTCGATTATATCAGCACCATTCCAAGTTCTTATTTTTCACTTTAATGCTTATGTTATCGACGTGAATTTGTGGAATTGCTGAAGTAAGCGATATAACAGAACACTAATATAAACTATACTAGTTTAAACTATACATTTCGTGCTATATTTTAGAAAGTAAAGCCGTAGTTGCAGACGATACTTTAAGTTCGGTTGTTATAGTCAACTGGATAGTTAATTTCCGACATTGAAATTTCAGCTACCTTAAATAATCTCAATCAACGTGTAAAACGCATAGAACTCCACAAGCTTTAACATGACACAGGCTTCACATCTCCTAGAAATTAATTGACTTAAAACCTTTGAGTATTCGAGAACTGTGTTCAGCATGATTTACAATGTTTGTTCTTGCATCAGTTCTGGAATTTGATTGTTTAGAAATGGATTCCGGAAACGTTTATGTCGGTCTACAGGAGCTGCTATATCCTCGCTTCACCTTTAAGAATTAGACTTGTATTATTTCCTGCTAGTTTGTCGTTCATCATTTTTTCCACATAGATCCAAGCTTGATGCTGCAGTTTCATAAGAAATTGCTATTGTCGGCCCATCAAAGCCGATGGTTTAAGACGTTTTCCTATTCCGATATGTCATGCAGCTCATGTATGTTGAATATACTTTTAAAACTGTTTTAACAGTTCCAACTATTTTCCGTTTCCAGCAAATTCGTCTCATTCTAGTTGATATAGACGCATTTTTATAGGTCTGCAGCCAATTGTATCAAGACAGATACACAAGTCATGATACACAAGCCATGATACACAAGTCATTATTACTAAATTCAAAGATATTTCCGACAATGTTTATGGAAGACTATTTCTGATAAACACAGTTCTTTAGACCTGACTAACACTTTCTGATTCTTTATTCTTAAATCATTACTTTTGGTCATTAGAAGTATTCAGTGGAATGAATTAATAACAATCCTAAATTCTTGACATGAAGATTTCTATGTTTCAGTTTCTTTAGACCATGCATGCACTGTGGGGTGTAATTCTGGTTTTATCTTGGAACATGTCACAGCATAATTCTGGTTTTATCTTGGAACATATCACAGCATACTTCTAATATAAACAATGTACTTCTCATATAAATATCATACTTCTAATATCAACTGATTCCTCGTCGTCGTTGAGCCATAGCATAAATTCATAGCATACATCCATAGATCCATAGCATAGAACTTAAACCATTAATGTCCTTAAAGAGACTGACGTAACAAAAGTTTCCACCATTACGAAAAGTACTATCTTCAAATTTTACTATATTTTCCAATACCTTAAATAATCTTTCAACACCAAAACAATTGCACCAATTCTTGTTAAAAATAAATTTTAATATACCAGATAACAATAATAATGTTAGCAGTCTCTAAATTCATATTTTCATGTTATAGTGATAACAACTTCTATTAGGTCAATGAAAGCAATTATTCGTTATGAACGCGAAAGTCCAAACCGAATTTATTAATAAATAAATAATAAGTCACTATAATACTCCAATATTCGCATGTGAGACCCACTTATATAATGTATTTGATAATCCAATGCTCTCATTGTGAGATCCCTCTTAAAAGTCATAGAGATATTAGTTTTAGTAAACCATAATTTTTCCAAGAAACATTTTGATCTAAGACTTGTTTATGTATACCTGTTTAGGGGATGAAATTGTTGTTGAATGAATAACAGAATCTCAACGTATTTGTGCATATTTTCTGTTTTAATGACAAGACGCAAGGTGCCGGAGACATGAAACGAGTGCATGCAAGGGAGCAAATATCTCTACATGGAGGTAAGGCGCAGATAGCGGTATTAAACCGGTGAAGGAATGAAGGAATAGCTCTAATACCCAGTCTGTTTCTCCGAGAAGTTTTCCCTAAATCAAATTTCAGTTTCAAGGGTTTCCGTTATGTTAAAAGATATTTGCTGAAGGTATTACGTAATGGCTTTTGAATCTGAAAAGATATAGGTCTAATAGAAACTTCTAAATTATACAGCCATACTTGCAACAATGTGACAATTCGAATTGAAAGCGCCAATCGGAAGGAACGCACGAATCCAGAACTGCACTTGTCCGCCTGTTTATCAGTTATTTTTAGCGGTTAATCTCATTTTAGCTTGATATTATTCTCGAGACCAATCCACTTTGTATTTGTAACTCGATCATCTCATAAAAATAATTGTGTAAATTTGTAAAATTAATACGCC
>NC_068982.1:28654237-28659398 GCF_001194135.2 Octopus bimaculoides
TTATGCTGTATACTCTTTCTTCATCGTTGTAATATGGCCATAAATTTTCGCCCTGATTAGTGGTAATGCAGTCCGTTATTGCGCTCCTCTGAGTGCGTGCATCTCCGTGAATTTTAAGTGTAGCGGGCCACAGAAGCCTAATTATTGCAGATACTGTGTAGTTTTCTTTGTTGAGTGCGAGGGCACATTATCTTGCATGAATATTTTGGTTGTCCTGAAGGTGATCCTTTGCTTTTTTAACGAAGCTTCAAGGTTCAAGGTGTTCCCTCAGAAAGGCTATGTAAGCATCCGCAGTTATTTTAGGATCGTCAGGCACTTCCCAATGACTAACCATAATGCCTCCGATAATACCTTCCCATATCATGATACCTTCTCCTCGTTGTTTGAGTTTCAAGCGTTGATGACGAACCCATCCATTTATAACCCATCCCATGCTCCAACCATCAGGTCCATCAAGTATAGCACGAGTTTCGTATGCAGACAAAACTTTTGAAAAGTCTACCTTCATGCTATGTTCTACCCATTTCAGACAATTTTGTACGTGTATTTTGTTTAAACAAAGCCTTTTAACTGATGTCACTGGTTTACCGACCTTTTTCAGAAGACGGCATCGGGTAGTTCTGGACACAGTTGTTTCGTCAATGCGCTTGAAAAGTTCTCCTCTTTTAAGACCTAGCTTCTTTACAGTTTCACGCTTAATTCGTGACAGAGTACATTGAGAAACAGCCCTCGATTAACCTTTGTCGGTTCTTTTACGTATCTTTATAGGAGTTGTAACAATTTTTTTCACAGTTTGGTGATATCCTCCTATTATTTTCGATATTTCTAATGTTGATTTATCTTTTGCAAGTTCAGAAGTAGTAACAGATTACACTGAAGCAGTTACGTCACATTTTCGACCAACAATTATACGATTACCAGACCACTCGTAATAATTTGGAACGCTGAAATTTAGTAGAAATCATGCAAATGGCTGCAGTTTGTTCACGTTTGCACAAAACCCCACGCTTTTTTTTTTACACACCACGCGTATACAACTGTTGCTATCATTCAGTGGAAATTTTGTTGAATTTCAACGGGTATATTTTAAATAGAATAAACAAATTTAACATCGTTAATAATTTGAAACGCAACGATAGGCTTCTTTCAGTTTTCGTCCATCAAGTCCACCCATAAGGCTTTGGTCGGCCCGAGGATATAGTAAAAGACACTTGCCCAACGTGCCACGCAGTGGGACTGAACCTGGAACCATTTGGCTGGGATGCAAACCTCTTACCACACAACCACGAAAAAAACCTAACAAAAAAAGAACAATCCAACTCATCAGTAGATTATAGGATTTTGTAAGACAATTTCTGTTAGATATTACCTATAGGTAATATCTATAGACCAATCTTTAAAGATGCCTATGATATAAGGCATGAAGTGACAATCAGAATAGTCTGGAAAAAAATAATTTAAATTAAATAAAACAAATAGATTATAAGGATATAAGTAATATTAAAAGAATTGTGGAGCATGAACAGTAACGAAATTAAAAGGCAACCCTCTCGATACATTTTGACTGACAAAAAAATCATCCTCTGTTGAGGAGCGCACTTCACGTCACTGTGATGTGAGAAATGCATGAGTGAAAAACATTTATAAACCACTCACGGTGAGTCTGAAATCCATCACATTACCCCTAAATACACGTTATAGCTGTACTCTCATTGTTGGTAGAGTATGAGAGAATGTGATAATTAGTCTGGATCAATCTATTGCTAAACTGTATATATACACAGAAGACATAGATACATATAAATATGTATATATAAATGTGTATGTATATGTACATTTACGTTTATATATATGCACATATATATGTGCATATGTGTATATATACATTTTTATATATACCTATGTATATATAGCCATATATACGAATCTGTGTTTGTGTGTTTGTGTGCATACGCACACGCTTACATCAATGCATTCCTAAACAAGCAAAAATACTTGTTTTTTTTTTTTTTTTAAACTCCAAATGGAAAAATAATTTGTATTTTACAGATACATTTCTAAGGCTTATTCATAATATTGAGTTTCGGGACCGAATCATTAGCAACTTAATCACTTACATATTTAAAATTTCAAGTAATGATTATTTACATTGTAACGTATGCAAGTATGTGTATATGTATGTATGTATGTGTGTGTATATGTAAATATGTATGTATGTATATATCTATATATATATATATATATATGTTTATATGTATGTATATATGTATATGTATATATATACATACATACATACATACGTATATACAACAAATACCACACACACCGAAATGCATTACATATCTATCTGCTTAAATATCCATCTCTTCCTATGTGTGTGTGTGTTAATATAACACACACACACACACACACACACACACACACACACACACACACACACATACACACACATATATATATTAAGTATGTGATTTATGTTATAGAACGAAGTTCAACAAATTCAATTATATTTTTCGTAAATGGAGGAGATTAGATGTTAATATGGAATATAATATGTTTTATTTATTTCGCTATACGATCGTTTCGTACAGAACGACAATAAATTCATTTTAAGAATATGAGTTGTCAAAGAGTACTCATCAGTAGCACAATAAGAAAAAACATAATAAAAACTAAATAAAGAAAGGGGATTATAGAATTACAAGGGTATGGTGTTCTTAGTAATTTTTGTACTGTGTAATTACACATGAAAAAAAACATGTAGGAACAGCGAAATGAATAAAACATATTCTATTCCATATTAACATCTACGAAAAATATGATTGAATTTGTCGAACTTCGTTCTATAACTTAAATCTTATACTTAATATACTTATAATATAATATTTCATATCTACACACAGAGTATGCATGTATGTATGTATGTATGTATGTATGTATGTATCTTCTATTTTCTAATTATCATAAATCTTCCAATGAGGTGGGAGCCGGTTTCTAACAAAGATACAAGACTCCATCTTTGGGATGTAGCTAACACAGACAAATTCACACTTGAAACTTGAGAAAAGTCTTGCATATTTTTACTGTTCCACTCACACATTGGATTAACCGATCAATTTCTCTTTCTGAAAATCCCAGTTTATCCAGTTTCTCCTCTAAGCATTTACTAACAAAGCCTAGTGCTCCAATTATTATTTGTATGAATATGAATTCATAGTCTGGATATAGACGCTGGAGATTTCGAAGCAGTTGTCCATAATGTATGTATGTATGTATGTATGTATGTATGTATGTATGTATGCATGTATGTATGTATGTATGTATGTATGTATTTATGTATAAACTTGCTAAAGTGCTAAATAAATAATTATCCAATATTCACTTCAAACGATCTATACATACATTCATATATACACACTCATACATGTGTGTGTGTGTATGTGTGTGTGTGTGTGTGTGTGTGTGTGTGTGTGCGTGTGTGTGTGTGTGCATGTACAAGTATATATATAATGTTATGAATATAATGGGAATTTATTTTCTGTTCATATATAAAAACTGCATTATTTGGTGAAAATTTTTTCACCTACAGGAATACTGGGTGAATACTGTCATTAAAATTATGGTATTAGTGAAAAATTACTACTTATCATCGGAAAACAAATAAAATTTCAAAAGGTCTATGAATCTGTCAGCAACAAATTAGATGAAATTATTTATAAACTTGTTGACAGTACTCTTCATAGTGTGTAAGAGGATTTTGAACTAAAAAAACAACAAAATGCGAATACTAATGGAGGAAATGTGAAACAAAAATAAGGGTAAATGGTCGGGTAGAATATGACAGGGAGATTGTATATTGAAGAATGAGAAATAGTTTAGAATGATGAGTGAGAGAGAGAGAGAGAGAGAGAGAGAGAGAGAGAGAGAGAGAGAGAGAGAGAGAGAAGACAAACAGACAGAGAGAAATAAAGGGAGGTAGAGAAAGAGGGAGAGAGAGTGAGAGGGAAAATAGTGTGAGACAAATAGAGCAAGTGAAAATCGCTGATGTGGACGGCAGCCGTAAAAAGAGAATAAGTATATGTGTGATGCGTTTTTGACAAGAGCGCAGTCATGTATATGGTGTACATATTTCTGCGTGTTTGGATATCCATAAGAATTTGAGCATCCTTGAATGAGTAAATTACAACATTGCTGACCTTAATGTTTTTTCGTTAGGGTATATATACCCCAATAATTGCCTCAGAAAATAAAGTAGCATATTTTAGGACAGTACAAGAGAAAGCGGTTATTAGTAAATATGCTCCCTGTTATATAAGAAAATTACTTCCCATTTTCCATTAGTTAAACACAATAGTGAAATGGGTGCGAATAAAAGATGTGTCTGTTATTTTTTATTTACCAACATTCGAAAGCATCAACGAGAATTTACTGCACGCAAGCACACACACATACGCACACACACACACACACACACACACACACACACACACACACACACACACACACACACACACAAACACACATACATGCACACAGACGCACACACACACACTCATGAATGCTGTGTATATACAAATATATATATATGTACATATGTATGTATAACCGGGTAGTCCACATTGTGTTACATTCATTAATTTCGCATATGTACGGCAATTCAAAATCTGTTTTATAATATAGGCTCTTCATCCTATTTGTACACAAAAAATTATGTACTTCTATAGAGACATATCTTCATTCATAGATGCATATATGTACATATTGATAGATGCCATTTACAACATTGATGCCATTTACATAGATACTATTTACTACATAAATGCAATTTACTACATTGAGAACGCACGCTGTTCCTAGAAGGACAAAGAATGAAAAAGGATCATGACACAGAATTATCAAATCAAATTACCCTTGCATTATTAGCGTTTGGGGTTGTTTGTTCTTTATTGGTCGATATAACCACCACGGGCCTGTCATTCAGATGGACATATCCTTCTTAAGTATGGCGCATGGATAAGACAATAGAAGAAAGAGAAGCAGCTATGATCCATTCCTCACCAGTTATCGACCAGTTATCATTACTATTTCGATACATTCCGATAATATTGTTCAATTTGGTACACACACACACACATGTATGTATATATATATATATATATAT
>NC_068982.1:28659534-28660735 GCF_001194135.2 Octopus bimaculoides
AAGATGGGTGTATAAACAACAAACAGATGTAGTAGTTTAACGCTAGGGAAGTGAGAAAGTCTTTTACGACAGAAAGGAACACAGAAATAAACAGGGAGAAAAAAGAGAAAAAGATATAGTGGATAGCGATCTATCATGGCGAATGCCGGACAGAGGGGTCATACAGGAGAGCTAGGAAGAAGGGGATATAATAAAGTAGTGGTGATCTCAAAACGAAGGTGCGCGTGCGTGTGTATGTGAAAGCGTCTATGTGCGTGTGCGTGCGTGTGGAAGGGGGCTAGTGACATTGACGTATGCGTGTGTGCATGTGTATGTGTGTGGATGATGGTGTGGGTGCTGGGAATTGGCCAGTGTTAGTGTGTGCGCTGGAGTAGGTGCTGGGAATTGGTCAGTGTTAGTGTGCGCGGGGTGGTGGGATGTAGTAGGGTGTGATGTGGTGTGGTACGGTGGTGTGTGATGTGGTGGTATTTGGGTGTTGGGAAACGAAAGTGGGAGAAGCAAGGACGTGGTGTAAGGGAAGGGGTGGGAGTCGGATAGGAAGTATAGGGATGATGTGTAGGAATGTGCAGGGATGGGTAACGAGGGAGGGGGTGACGATGAAGGGAGAGGGTGGAAGGGAGAAGGTGGGTAGGAATGAAGAGAGGAAGTAGGTGTCAGAGCAAGAGAGGATAGATGGATGGGAGGGAGTCGGTGTGAGTGGAAGAGAGGAGAGAGGAGGAGGGTTAGAAGAAGAGGGGAAGAGAGTTGAGCCCATGTGATGCAAAGGAGTCAAGAGAGATTAATCCCTGCTCACAGCGGAGACGGGAGTCCAGATAGCTCCTGTGCAAGGACACTCCGAACACAGACAAGTGTTGTAAAGAGTGACCGGTAGAGCGGAAATGGCGCGAGACAGGGGTGTCGTTGCCGAGTCGGATGTCTCGGATGACCGATGTATAGAGAAGGACAGAGAGAGTAGGAGATGCAGTAGATGACGTTGCTAGAAGTGCAGGTGAAGGAGTCAGTGATATGATAGGGTCGATGATGGGTGCCTGTAAGGAGGGTGGTGTTGGAGAGGTAAGGGCAAGTGCGACAACGTGGGCGGAAGCAGAGGAACGAGCCGGGTTGCGTTAGGAAAGAAGCTGTGGACCAAGAGGTCTCGTAGGTTGAGGGCTCGTTTGAAAGAGGGGAGGGGTCGGTTAGGGAAGATGTGCGAAGTGGAGTG
>NC_068982.1:28660745-28661844 GCF_001194135.2 Octopus bimaculoides
GTGCCTGTAAGGAGGGTGGTGTTGGAGAGGTAAGGGCAAGTGCGACAACGTGGGCGGAAGCAGAGGAACGAGCCGGGTTGCGTTAGGAAAGAAGCTGTGGACCAAGAGGTCTCGTAGGTTGAGGGCTCGTTTGAAAGAGGGGAGGGGTCGGTTAGGGAAGATGTGCGAAGTGGAGTGTTCGGACTAGAGTCGCCGGAAGGCTCGGAGTATGGTGCATTGGAGAGGTAGGGTGGTGGGGTGGTAGGTGAGGGGAAACGGGAGATGGGTGACGGCAGGGCGGGTGCGGAGGGAGAGAGGGGATGCGCGGTCCATGGAAGGTGCTTTGGATATAGGCGGTATGCATAGTGGTGAGAGGATATCCACTTAGAGTGAAGTGGCGAGCCATGCGTTGAGATTGAGTTTCAAAGTCATGGTTGTCACTGCAGAGCTTGCGTAGATGGAGGAATTGAGAATATTGGATGGAGAGATTGGTGTGTTTAGAGTGGGAGGAGGAGAAGTTGAGGTATGAGTGTGAGTCTGTGTGTTTGTACTGGATGGAGGTGGTGAGAGTGGAGTGATGAATGCTGACCGGAATGTCGACAAAGGCGACTGAGATGTTGGAAATAGTGCAGGAGAAGTGGAGGGCAGGATGGAGTGATTTGACAAAAGAGAGGAAAGAGTTCTAGATGTCCGTGGGAGAGTCAGGTCGCATCGATATAATTCAGGAGTAGGACCAGTGAAACTTGAGAATATTTGGGCTTCGACGTAGCCAACGAACAGGTCCGCATAGTTGAGGCCCATTCTCGTTCCCATGGCCTCTCCCGACTCGCTGGAAAAACTTCACCCGCGAAACGAGAAGCAGTTACGTGAGAGCACAAGTTCGGCCAGACGAAGGAGTGTAGACGTGTCAGGTCGGGGGTTGGGTCGAAGGTCAAAGAAATGTTGGAGTGCACGCAGCTCCTCGTGGTGAGAGATCACCGTGTATAGACTCTTGATGTCAAGAGTGAAGAGAAGTTTAGCGGGGCCAGGAGGGAAGGAGAAAGAGTTGAACAAACGAAGAGCATGGTTGGTGTCATGGATGTGATATATATATATATATATATATATGTATATATGTACA
>NC_068982.1:28661984-28669465 GCF_001194135.2 Octopus bimaculoides
ACACACACACACACACACACACACACACACACACACACATATATATATATATATATATATATATACATACATGTGTGTGTAAATTCTGAACGACTCTCTTACTCTTTCTTTCAGCTCCTTCACACTTACTTCGTTCTTTCCCACCTTTCTTTTTCTCGCTCGCCCTCTCTCACATTTCTTGGCCTTCCCTTCATTCTCACTTTCCTTCCCCTTTTGCCTCTCTTTGTCCCTATTTATATTTATATAGCTACACACATACACAAACATACACACGTGCATACACACATATACATGTACATACATGGATGCATGTAGGTTTGTACAAACGTATATGATTTGCAACATATTTATACAAATATATGCGAACTTCAAAATCACAGAGCACTTTTAAGCTCCTGTAAAACCAAATTTCAGCTGGAATTTCAGCCATGATTAAACTAATCCCTTTCAGTTACTCTTCATTTCTGCAATGACTTAGCTAGGAATGTTATCAACCAGACTGGAGCTTTAGTGTTACCAGTTGTTTAATTTTTTTTATTAGTTAATGTGTAAATGTGTACATAAAAATATGGGCAAAGTATATTTATGTACACATTTGCACATTAGCTCGTAGATGCAGAAGTATTCATATACATCCGGTAATTATGTGAACAGAAACAAATAAAGCGTGAAAAATGTAGAATATACGAATATAAAGAGAGAGAAACGGCGAAATTTTGGAAATATCTCTATAAAAGTGCTGAAAAGTTCCTGGCTTTGGGTAAAAGTAAATACAAGAGGATCAGTTAATTATTATTTCATACAACATATTTCCCTCTCAGATTCACATACTTATTGCAGTTGTCCTTCAGTATTTCAATTGTGGCAGAAACGTTAGCGTGCCGGGCGAAATGCTTATCGGTTTTCCGTCTGTCTTTTCGTTCTGAGTTCAAATTCCGTCGAGGTCGACTTTGTCTTTCATCCTTTCGGGATCGATAAATTAAGTACCAGTTGCGTACTGGGTCGATCTAATCGACAGGTCCCATCCCAAAAAATTTCGGGCCTTGTGCCTAGAGTAGAAAAGATTAATGTGACAATTAAAATTGACTCACGTTTAATAACAAAATATACCTATCTTTAAATATTATTTTTATTGAGAATATCAAAAATTCCAGAAATGTTCTTTTCTACTAATTTACGGAGATAACCAGTTTATTTATGCGAAGAACTGTAAATGCAACGCTAATCTCATAAAGAGGTTTTTGAAAGTAATTTGAAGGCTCTCTGGGTAAGAATTTGGAATGAATCTTTGTTTTTTTTTTATTCAGAAATCAAGACCACTCTGTAAAATTCTTTCTGAAGATTACGATCAATCAGCTCATTTGACTCGACATCTTTCATTCCTGTGAGATTGGTGATAATAACTTTACATTTTTGTCTTTTTATAGATTGATGCGTCAAGCTGTTCAGCTGTGATCTGATATCTGCACCTTTTTCGTATACCGCACCAGTTGCTTTTCCAAAGACATGATCCAAGTTTAAAATTTGCATTATATTAATAAATTCTTGGTTTCTATAAACCTCGTCTCGAATGCATAGTTAAGAATAAGTCCACGCAAGAGTCGCATCACTTCACGATAAAGCAAAAGAATTGAATACTCAGAGCTATGTAAAGCAGCTGTGAGCAAGCAGTGATTCTGTATTCTGTGTTGCAACACGAATGAATCTAACAACCTCAATAACTTTTTTGCAAAATCATTTCTAGGATTTCATTGATGGGTTTCGCAGCTAACATATATCTACGAAAAACATAGTTACTATCGTGTGAAGTGCTTTTTGTTTTACAAATGCAGTAAAGCTTGCTCTAACTCCTATCATGGATGCAACTAAATAAGTTCGAATTTAAGTACTTCACGTCGAAGAACAACCTCGCATGACTTATATGAGAAGGTTGCTTTCTAAAAAAAAAAAAAAAGAAAAGAAAAAGAAGAAACAATAAACTTTGTGGTTGTTGGAGGTTTTCGCAGGAAGGAAATTCACCTTCCATGTTTTTTCTCATTATTACCGGACAAAGACGAGCAGTTGTGAAATATGGTTTCCAATTTTGGCACAAAGCCGGCAATTTGGGGGTGGGGGGTAATGAGCAAGTTGATTGCATCAACTGGTATTTATTTTATAGAGCCCGAAAGGATGAAAAGCAAAGTCGACCTCTGCGGAATTTGAACATAGAAAGTAAAGGCGGACGAAATACTGCTAAGCATTTTGCCCGGCATGCTAACGATTCTGCTAGCTCGCCGCTTTAAGCAGTTGTGAAATATTAACAATATCGCTTGATTCATCAAGTTACATACAGTATTTTGATCAGTTCAATAATATTTCGTTAAAATTTCTTATGGTATTTCACCGAATTGTTTCATGAGATGAGAAACGTTTTTAAAATCATACATTGATTATTGATTCTTTTCCAGATATATTTAACTCTCTCTGAGTCAAAGTTGAATCAACTTCCCGGTAATATCTTGTAGATTCTCTGCATCTGCTATTCTCTTTACTTCAGTATACGAATCTGAACAGATGTTTCGTATGGTTTTATAAGAAAAGAATTTTCAAACACGATATATACATTTATCTGCTAACGAATAAATGATTACCCCAGGTGGTTAATTTTACCCTAAATGAGAATCTTTAACCAAAATAAATCCATATACATTTGTTTCAGAACGAAAATTCATACTCAAAATAAAAAATTAACAGTTGAAGAAAATGTTCTCTTGTGTCTCTGAGACGCTTTGCAGATACATAAGAGTCATAAATCCCATTTATCATTAACCTCTGATATGCAGCTCCAGTACTAAGTCAAATAGAAACCAAATTATATGTAAGCCATTAATGTTTTGGCTAAGTGTTTTGCGCTCATTGGTACAAGCCTTATCAGTTTTCTGGATAACTTTATAGATCCATGATTTAGTTATTTATATAATACCAAAAGAGTAATAAAAAACGATAGGCTATCGCACTCTTAACCAAACGAGATATTGCTTAACTTCCATGATCTAATAGCAATCTGCCTGTTACAGAGACTATTAATGGTCTTCATCAAATAAGTAGTTGGCGTCTCTGAAGTAATTTACAATTGGAGATGAAAGAAGCTCGTTTCACGTAGAAATTAGCGCAAATCCGTATGGAGATGCTACTGTCAGCCTTGAAAATAACATATCATGAATACTACTGTGCCATCATTATCAGAATGATAACTGGGCAATATATAGTCGAAACGAGTATTCGCAGTTTCAACGAAGTACAGTTGCAAGATAAAAGTTTTGTAGTTATGTAGCGCCATTTTAGCGTTTGTGCTATTTTTCTTATTCTCTTTTATTTATTTTTCTTTTCAGGACTGAGTGTGTTCTATGTTTTTTCTTGTTTGCGCATCTTTTCTTGCATTTATGTCAAAAAATTAGTTCATGAACAAAACTTTCTCTCTGAAGCGTTAAATGATAAGAGAGATCTACATATGTAGACGATGCAAAATTACTGGAATAGATTAACCTTGCATTGTAGAGCAACACGATACAGTAAGATAAATTCTTTACCGCAACTTTCCAGCATTGTGTTCGGCAGCTGAGCAGGTAGTTCTATGGCGTATTAATGTCCTTCATACTTACAGTAATACAAACGCAATCTCTCCTTCCATCACACACACACACACACACACACACACACACACACACATGCACATGTGTGCATATTTGTGCAAACACACTCATATACATATACGTAGACATATATATATGTATATATACGCATATATATGTATATAAATTTTCTTTGTGTGTGTCTGTGGGCATATGTACGTATGACATGTATATATATATATGCGTATATAAATTTTGTTTGTGTGTATCTATGGGCATATGTATGTATGTATGCATGCAAAAACAAACTTATGTATATTATACCAGTATATGTGTGAGTATGTGTTTGTGTACGTATGGATGTGCGCATAAGTACATGTGTATACACACACACATACACACACATGTGTATACACACACACATACACACACACATATATGTGCATATGTACATGGCGTCCCAACAGTTACTAATGGGTTTCAATTTTTATAACTTCCTTAACTTTACAAATAAATGCATGAAATTTTGATACAATATAAAGGACATAATGGAAATTAATATGCACAAAGCATATTTTGCAAGACTACTACATCACATATGAAAAATGACATCGCTTAAATGGCAGTCATTTTCGGCTTTGCACAACCGTGCTCTTTCTAAAGTTTCACCATAACACCCTCAAGTGTTCGCAAGATGTTCTCTCTTTCAGGTATCACCACAAGAAAAAGATCTAGGATAGTCAAGTCTGGGGAACGTAAAGGCCAGTTGACATTGCCGTAGCGGGAGATTATTCTCTCCAAAGCATGCCGTAGCAACAGCATTGTTTCTGCTGCGGTATGAGCAGTTGCCCCATCTTGCTGGAACAATATATGAGGTCCATTTTGAATGGCTGGACGCAAAAAGGTCTCAGTCATGGATACCTGAAAGAGAGGGCTTACGTCAACAAACTGGAGACACTGGTGCAACTGAGAACATCAACAGAGAAATCAGAGAAATGGTGTCTGAAACTCTTGAGGGTGTTATGGTGAAAATGTTCGCAAGGTCACCAGCGTGCGAAGACGAACATGGCTGCCATTTAAACATTGTCATTTTTCATATGTCATGTAGTGATGTTGCAAAGTGTGACTTGTGCATATTAATTTCCATTATGCCATGTATAGTGTATCAAATTTCCATACATATATTTGTAGAATTAAGGAAGTTATTAAAAATTGAAACCTGTCAGTTACTTTTGGGACACCCTATAATATATAGATTTCGTACACGGAAACTGAAAGAAGGCTGTCGTATATATGTGCATATTTGTCTGTGTGCGTGTGCATTTATACCACCAACATCGCTTGACAACCGTGTTGCTGTCTTCGCGTCCCCGTAACTTAGTGGTTCGGGAAAAGACACTGATAGAATAAGTACTAGGCTTACAAAGAATAAATGCTGAGATGGATTTGTTCGACTAAGGGCGGTGCTCTAGCATGGCGGCAGTCACATGACTGAAGCAAGTAAAACAATAAATAAACTATGACATCTTAATCCCGAGCAACACCGGGTATATATATATATATATATATATATATATATATATATATATATATATATATATATATATATATATACGTATTTATGCACACATACATACGTACGCATACGCGCGCGCACACACATGCATATATGTAGGTATCTTTATAAGTTCTTACATACATATTTTGTAATAAATGTGTATGCTTATGCACATGTGTGTTCGTAAATTTGAAATAGTTTTGAAATAAATTGCCTGCATTCCACAAAATTAATTATGTCTGGTTGTAATGAGCCTGGTGTATAATTTTAAAAACCAGTATATTAGTAATTAAACCATGTATTTATGTAAATTCTCAAATAGTAACAGAATATATATTATTAAGAAATATTCCCCGTTTTCACATTATTACTTTCGAAATTGGATGCTCTGGTACTTAATAAAACAGCGTACGAAAAGCCTCGCAGTATTTATATTATATTTGCTAATAAATTATAATTATAACTAAAAATATTTTCGTTTAGATTTGTTTTCATAAACAGCAGCCACAAGTCAAGCTGAAATATTATTTTTATCAATAAAGTTTGTATTATTCTTTCACTAGTTTCATTGATTTGTCTACGGCCAAACTTTGGCTTTGAGTTCAAGACACTTATTTGAAAATATTAATACTGTTATTTTATTTTCCTTGGCCGGAAGACAGGCGAAAGTCATCTGTGATCTGGTATAAAGAGTGTGTCTTGGAGGCAAGAAGATATCACCAAGTCTATTTGTTCGTCGCACCTCCAACGGTAATATATATGTACATGTGAATGTATGCTTGTATCCATGTTCATACATTTTCATTTACACTTTATACATGGATATCTATCTATCTATCTGTTGCTAGCTCTCACCTCCCACTCTCTCTCTCTCTCTCTCTCTCTCTATATATATATATATATATATATATATATATATATATATTTTATATATACATAGTGTTCTGATCCGTTACTGGTAGGATCAATAAAAGAATCATTCCATTCAGTGATAAATTATGCTTCATATACGCAGGATTTAAATGCGAGCTACTATTATCTACATGCTTCTGAAAATACATTGGTCGGACAATGCTATATTCTGAGAAGTATGTTACTAATACGAGCTCGCATTTAAATTCTGCTTACAAAGATCAAGTATCGGCAACACCAGGGTGATCATAGAACTTTGATCTTCTTAATTGGAAACCTTAATATAATAAGCTAAGGTTTCTCATGCCAGCAATATTTTATTGAGGAATTCAGTTCACACAGTCCTACTCACGCACGCACTGACTCATCCTATGAAATTGTGCATAGCAACCGTCTAATAATAATTCTTGTTGCATTTTGGAGAACAGTGGTTCGCTTCAAAGCTATAGGGGAAGATAATTGTGTAGGGGTTTACGTAGCAGGGTTGCATCTAGAGTTGTATTCCGTCAAAGTTAGTTTGTCAACCACCCAGTGGTGATTATATCCTTGCAGAAGTACAAAATCGTATTAATCGGCATTTTTGGTTTGTTATCTAAACAAATAGAAACTAGGGTCATGGAAGTATAGACCAATTATATGGCATTTCAAATTGTCCTAGTATATATATATATATATATATATATATATATATATATATATATATATATATATATATATATATATACAAACACACATATAAGCATATACTTACATAATAAACAATTTAAACATACATGTTGGAAGTATACGAATATAAACTCTCATACATACACATTTTCATGTCATCTGTGTATGGGTAACGTTTAACAGCAACAAATAAATATGGAACCTATAGCTTATGTCTCCTTTATATATTACAACCATTTGGGAATGGAAGTTATGGCACAGATAATTACGGTCTCAGATATCTTTGTTATCATTTGCTTAAGAAGAAAGTAGATAACAGGCGACAAAATCATATATATATATTCCGTAGTAGAGCCAGAAGCTGAAATTATATGAGAGTATGTAAAATATTTTAAAGGTAATTGCATGGTGATTTTTAATCTGCTGCTTCAATTAAAAGACGATTAGTAACATTAACTGCATAAAGATGCCTCTTCAATCTATATACGTGGCGCCATATGAACCCGGACCCGCTATTTAGCGTGCTATAGTTCAATCATACACACACACACACACACACACACACATACACACACACACACACACACACACACATATATATGTATGTATGTATGTATGTATGTATGTATGTATGTATGTATGTATGCATGCATGCATGCATGTATGTATGTATGTATGTATGTATGTATGTATGTATGTGTGTGTGTGTATATATCGTATATATATATATATAT
>NC_068982.1:28670582-28673132 GCF_001194135.2 Octopus bimaculoides
CAGTTCCTGCAGAATTTGAACTCATAACGTAAACCTGGAAGAAATGCTTATTTCTTTACTGCCCACAAGGGGGCTAAACATAGAGAGGACAAACAGGGACAGACAAACGGATTACATCGACTCCAGTGCGTAACTGGTACTTATTTAATCGACCCCAAAAGGATGAAAGGCAAAGTCGACCTCGACGCATTTGAACTCAGAACGTAGCGGCAGACGAAATATCGCTAAGCATTTCGCCTGGCGTGCTAACGTTTCTGCCAGCTCGCCGCCTTTTGTCCGGCGCGGTAACGATTCTGCTAGTTGGCCGCCTTATTAAGCATAGATACCTCTTGAATGCATACAAGCACCACCATATGAACTCAGAACGATATATTCAACGTGATATAGTGGAATAAAAGCGTATACATATACAACTAGGCCGGAAATTTGGGGTAAGAGTGTTACTTAATTACATCGACCTCTATACTTAAGTGGTATTTATTTCATCGACCTCAAAAAATGAAAGACAAAATCGGTTGCCGCGGGTTTTGAAATCAGAACGTAAAGCCAATAATACTATGAATATTCTGTCTGAGCGATAGAAGAATCTGCCAACTTGACGCCTTTATGTTGATCTAATAATGAATATTATGGTATTTCATGTCATAATGTAATCTAATGACCTTGATGGACGAATAACTATATCAACATGTGTTCTATTCGCACTACATATGTTGCAACAATGTAAATACAGCAGTTTCCTTACTTAAAAATGATCTGTAACTTTTAATTGTTGGGATGTTGAAGAATGCACTAATATTGTAGGGGCCGGAAGGAAACAACTTGAATGCATAGAAAACTATTAGCAGTAAGGAGACGTTTTACATAATTTTAGACGATGTAATCTTTACAATGCTCTTTGTAGACAATTGTAGGGTTAATCTATTTCCTATTAACATCATTCTTTGAATTAAAATTTTTTTCATGCTATGTGTGACTTTGTAGATGTTTCTTTTTTGTTTTACATTGTTCTCATCACTATCATCAACTTCGCTATCACCGGGATTATAATTGCGGATGCCGCTATTTATTATTTTATATTAATAATCTGTCTTTAAATCTGAGAGAATATTACAAGAAGACATATTTCTGCTGAATATTTTCGTGCAAATTTTAAGAGCACAACAGATGTATTTAAACTGAAGCTTATAGAGAAATTTTTCATTCTTGTACTTTAATATTTTTCTGTTGGCGTCACGGAAATACACATATATATTTATACACAAAATAAGTATATGGAGCAGATATATATATATATATATATATATATATATATATATATATACAATTAGTTTCAGTGCTGGAGATATTTGATGGTACACCATCAAATCTGCAGTCATAAATATGTTTGCATACATGCTTAATACTCTGGGTGTTTGTGTAAGTTGTGTGTAGGTGAATGAGACGATGTATCTGTTCTTCTCTCTCTCTTTGCACTAAATTAATTAACAAACTTAGATTTACATTTAAAGGCACTGTTAGCTACGTGAAGGTATATTTTCAGTTCCATTTGTTACATAGTGGAAATGCTCAACATTTGAATGTGAAGAGAAAGATTACCTTTTCAAGGCTGAACCATTTTCTCGTTCTGAAGAAGAAAGATAATCATTGCTATTTTTTAAATGTTAGGAACACTAGTGATTATATAATCCAGTGCTGGTAGTTCAATTAAATGTAGAGAAGAGGAAGGCTAAAATAGTAACATGGATGTATGTATTATATGATAATGTCACTATGGTGCTACAAAGAACACTGTTATTAATTCCCACTGGGGAACGTTTAAAATGGCTGTTTTCTTAAGTGCAGTGCAAGTTTGACGGGAGGTGCCTTGGCTGTGTGCAGATGACATATGCACGAGCAAGAATACAGGGAATTGGAAAGAAGTACCTCGTTTATAGAGTGAGTGGTATAGTGGGAATGAACGTTAGATCCGACAGTGTTACCAGAAAGTGTGTGTTCCAGCATGGCCACAACATTAGGACTGAAACGTATAAAAAATAAAAGAATAAAGAGACACTTGCTGCTTATTGATGATGTGGTTTGGTTCCATAGTATGTATCTGATATAAGAGACGAATGAGAAAAGAAATCTATAGGCGGGAATCTATTGATAGGAAGCTTCGTAAGCGTATTGTTGGTAAAATTCTTTGTTGGTAACAATTGCATTCAAATCTTTTTTATAAATTTATCAAGAAGAGGGAACACTGGCAACTTACGTAGGAGAGCAAGAACATAATTGATAGGGATATTTGAAGCCCTACAAATTCTCACTGAATAGGGAAGGGTCTTAAGGTGTTAAGAATACTGATTGCTAGCAACTCTTTCCATGACCTTGGAGATATTGAATATGAGAGCGTTATGTCGATAATTGATAGAGCTAGAAAGGTTATCCTTGTTAAGTTGGGAGTGAAACATACTATAGTACATATCCAAAGATCGGGTTAACGATGCTGGCGAAAACAAAGATAGTGAGAGAGAGAGAGAGAGAGAGAGAGAGAGGGAGAGAGGAAGA
>NC_068982.1:28673142-28675055 GCF_001194135.2 Octopus bimaculoides
GAGAGAGAGAGAGAGAGAGAGAGAGAGAGAGAGAGAGAGAGAGGGAGAGAGGAAGAGAGAGAAAGAAAGAGAGAGGGAAAGGTTCTGCCAAGATAGAGAATAGCTTCGGAGCAAGCTTTTGGAGACATTTTAAAGATCAGTGGCTTTTTTTGGTATGAAGCGACCAAAAGTGTTTTCATACTTGTCGTATGTACAAGCATGGTCGAGAGATTGAACGTTTCTATGAGTAGTTGGATACGAATCGGGTACAAGGAAATGTAAAATTTTATCTTGGTGAAAATGTGGTGGGTAGGGGAATACGGTAAATTTGGTAGTGATCCATTTGGAAAACGTCCAAAAAGTCCTCTTACAATTTGGGAGGTGAAAGAACTTGCAGGCTGCGCCAGAAAGAGGAATTCTTCGCATTTCGGATGGTGGTAATTCTTCATAAGTTGCGTTGGTAGTGGGCAAAGACCATTATGTTGATGGAGATTTGCAATTTTTTTCCCGTCGTTGTTGGCAGTGTTCTTCGTTTGTATTGCTATCATGCAGCGTGTAGTGACTTCGTTAGCTATAGCTTCCTTGGCTATAATTTGTTATTCTTCCTTTTAATAGTCAAAATATTAATAAGCTTCATCACATTAAAAGCAGAGGATATTTTTTTCCGAAATGACTCAGTTTCTGGTGGTAGTGTTGGTGATGGGGTTGGTAATGGTAGTTGGGGTGGTGTTATATGATTAATACGAAGGCTCTTCAGCTACTTGAAGGGATTCTCACTTTTAGCACTTCTCTACAAGCCTTGTTTGTCCCAAAATTTCTCTGTCGACCCTCTTCTCTCTTCCTTAGAAGACTAAACTTCTATACATACTCAAATTTGCTTCGTGAATCGTAGAAATAACTGAATTTTAACATATGAAGCCTAATAGTGCAAGAATCTCAAATCTGTAAGTCCCAATGGAACCAAACCAACAGAAGTAGAACTGGTAGAGACAAATTATATATATAATATTATATATATATATATATATATATATATATATATATATATATATACAGGTATGTTGGTGCAAAGCAGGAAAAATACAACTCAAAATATGAGTATATGCATGTGATTCCTCTTCACTTTTTTCCACAGGGTCTTAGAATTAATGCTACTGGATACATTGAGGTACTGGAAAATTTTATCAAGCTGTGGATTGATGAAGTATGCAATGAAAGACCATATATGTTTCAACAAGACTCAGCACCTTCTCACAAAGCCCTAGGCAACCAAGAATGGTTGTCAGACAATCATTACGATTATGTAACACCCAATATGTGGCCGCCAAACTGGCTAGATTTTCATCTCATGGACGACTACGTGTGGAACGCTGTTGAAAGGGAGACTAACCGTCATCCTCATAATACCATAGGTTCACTGAAGGCCGCCATTGTCCAGGTGATGTTCGAAATGAATAAGGACCATATAGTGTTCGCGTGCCAGCGGTTTCGGTCCTGCATTGAAACAGTCATCAAAGCTAAACGCGGTTTCACGGAAGAATTGGCATAAAAAACCATTATCAAGACTAATTGAACAAATGTTTATTCAAATACATATTTATTCTTTTCTGCACTAGGCACAAAGCCAGAAAATTTGGTGGAGAGACCAGTCGATTAGATCGACCCCAGTACGCGACTCCTACTTAATTTATCGATCTGGAAAGGCAAACTTGACCTCGGCGGAATTTGAACTCAGGACGTAAAGACAGACGAAATACTGCTAAGCATTTCGGCCGCCGCGCTAACGTTTCTGCTTGCTCGCCGCCTTAAATACATATTTATTTATGCTGAAATATAGTTGTTTTATTGTATACCAAAACTGTCCTCAAATACACCTCGCATGAATGATCATATGTGGTCTTCAACGGGAGAGTCCATATATATATATATATATA
>NC_068982.1:28675811-28687316 GCF_001194135.2 Octopus bimaculoides
AGCATATTACTCTACCTCTGGTATTTGAGTACTCTTTTTTCCACCTTGTTGCACATTTCATGTGCTTACTCCGGTATATATATATATATATATATATATATATATATATACATACATACATATCTCTCTCTCTCTCTCTCTCTCTCTCTATATATATATATATATATATATATATGTATGTATGTATATATCTTTTATTGTTTTGCTTCCTTCAGTAATTAGACTGCGGCCACGCTGGGTCATAACCTGGGAGGATATTTAGTTGAATGAATCGACCCCAGTATTTATGTGTTGTTAAACCTGGCACTTATTTTATCTTCTCTTTTACCGTACTTCTAAGTTAAGGGGACGTAAACACACCAACACCTGTTGTCTAGCGGTGATGGATGAGAAACACAAACACATAGATAGATAGATAGAGACACAGTTTCCGTCTACCAAATCCATCCATAAGTCTTTGGTCGGACCGACGCTATAGTAGAAGATGCTTGCCCAAGGTGCCATACAGTGGAACTGAACCCGGAACTATGTGTTTAAGAAGTAAGCTTCTTACGATATAGCCACGCCGAATAAAACTAAATGAATACCTCATTTATTAATCATAAAACCTGCCATCAAAAGCGCCATAAAAAGCACCATAAACTTTTGCATTTCAATAAGGAGAAAAATAGTAAGTTTTAATGTTTATGCCTTTCAGACAACCATAATGGCGTAAATGAAGAATAATTGTTAATGTCCTTTTGAATAGTGATACGTCTTGCGCTGTTTTTCTGAAGTGTTGTTTTTCTGAATTTTGTATAAGTGTGAAGGTAGACGGCTGAATGAATTCTGAAATATTACTGTCATTTTATTAATTTTGGCGAGATTCAAAGTGAAATTAATTCCGTTATGAATTGAATATAGATCGTATAAAGTCTCTAAACAGTATTTGCATTTTGTCTGACACCAATTTCTTTAGGCTTATTAACGTCTAAATAATTATCAGTGTTAACTTCTGTGAAAGTGGCGGACTAAAAGTATTACATTTCACATTATCCCTTTCTTTTCCCCAGTTCAAATCTCGCTTTAGTCATTAATGCCTAAATCATTTATATCTTCAGTTATTCCAGGATCAATTCAATAATTTTTAAAAATCAGTTCAATTTATTTCAATCAAATATTCTTTTCTACTATAGGCACAAGGCCCAAAATTTTGGAGCAGGGGCCACTCAATTAGATCGACCTCAGTACGCAACTGGTACTTAATATATCGACCCCGAAAGGATGAAAGCAAAGTCGACCTCGGTGGAATTTGAACTCAGAACGTAAAGACAGACGAAATACCGCTAAGCATTTCGCCCGGCGTGCTAACGTTTCTGCCAGCTCAGCGCCCTTTTTTTCTATCAAATATTGATCTTGGTTTGATAGTAACTTTGATCAATCGAATCTTAGACATGCTTTGATATGAACTTCTGATTACTTATCAATCCTATGGCTCAGTGATTTGAGCGTCGGGTTCACAATCGTAAGATAGTGAGTTCAATTCCGGGATGGGGCGGCATGTTGTTTTCTAGAGCAAGATACTTTATTCTTCACGTTGCTCCACTTCACTCAGTAATAGAAAGGAGTTGTGACGTCACTGGCGCCTAACTGCATCGGCGTTTGCCTTTCTCTCGGATAACATCAGTGGCATGGAGAGGGTAGGCTGGTATGCATGGGTGACAGCTAGTCTTTCATAAGCAACTTTGCTTGGTCCTGTGCCTCGGAGGGGAACTTTCTAGGCGCAATCCCATGGCCATTCATGACGGAAAGCGGTCTTTATCCAAATATATATTGATTAATTTTGTGTAATTAGGAACATTTTATTATCTTCTGAGAATAAAATATATATGTGTGTGTGCGTGTTGTGTGTGTTTGGGCATGTATTTATATATAAGCCATTCCATGGACACTCAGCTTCTGAAGAGGTCGCTAAAGCACCGTTGTGACATACGGCGTCTTGGTCATAATTGTTTTATTTCTTAGATCTGACAAAACCCATACCCCTCCAGTAAAAAAGAAAAAGAGAAAGAAAGAGTGAAAGAAAATTCAACTCTAGTATAAACTCTAACCCAACTCTAAATCTATAAAGAATCTTGAAAGAATGAAAGGAAAATTTAGTCTCAATAGTATTTGAACTCAGAAACCAGAGGACTAGAAGGAATACCGCAAAGCATTCTAGCCGACGTGATGATATGTGACTGAATATATGCATACTTAAGTGTGTACGTGTGTGTATATGCGCGTAAGAGTGTAGTTATAAGCGCATGTATAGCAATGGAAATATGAAAGACATACGAATAATCGTTGAACGAATTAAAGAATTTCATATATTAAACGTTATAATGTACACTTTTCATTCTTTTGATACTTCGTAACTATAAGTAAGATATCAGTTTTCACTTTTTCATTCATTTGATACTTCGTGGCTATAACTAAGAGATCAATGTGTTTGAATTTGTAGAAAAAAATAATAACTAGACCGCTTTTTTTATTAATCCCTTCGGATGACAAAAATGAAATATAATATTTATAAATAGTTAACGTGAATGCCAGATTAAACATACTAAATTTATAACATTTTTTAAAACATTTTTCTGCATAAAGTTTGACAATATTCAAACTTAGCCCGATTACGCAATATTTGCACTTTTCTTTTGTTCCTAATGGAGTCACTTTTGGAAAACGTATGTTCCAAAATAAAATACTTGGTCGTTTGCACTCTAGAGTTCGCGCAACGTACTGCAGAGTTCTCTCTCACATAGAAGACTTATGTTATGCTTATTTTCATTGTGTAATGCGAAGGGTTGCAGCTCTCATATCATCACAATAATATCGAGCAAATGAGGGAACCTTCACGCAATCGTTCGGCCTGCTATAGTTATCAGCCACATATCCCTAAAATCTTCCTCAAAAGGTAGTGCTATACAAACGATAAAATGGTTAGGACCGGCCGGAACGCTTTTTACGATAAATATAATCTATTAGAGTTAATCTGGGAGCTAACATCACACATTCAATCATGTTGTTACCACATTTTGTAGTATTTTGCAGTTTGTTCACGAATAGTCTCATAAGGCAACTGAATGCATTTCCTTTTGTTTCATATTGTAATAATTTTTCAACTTGCTGACTTATGTTATGGCTGCAAAAAAAAAAAAGAAAAACATAACCAACGCCATATTAAGTTTGCATGATAAACAATACTTATTTCATAACTTGTGCTTATATATAATCTATCTATCTATCTATCTATCTATCTATCTATCTATCTATCTGTCTGTCTGTCTGTCTGTCTGTCTGTCTGTCTGTCTCTTTCTCTCTGTCTCTGTCTCTGTCTCTCTCTCTCTCTATATATATACAAACACAAAAATATATGTATATGCGTGTATATGTGTGTGTGTGTGTGGTGTGGTGTGTATTTGTGTATGTGTGTATGTGTGTGTTTGTGTGTGTTTGTGTGTGTGTGTGTAAGATTCTCTTGCAGAAATATTTCTGTGTGTCTAATTAGTTGTGATATCATGATTAGAGAGTGCAGCAGACTTTTTCGTTTTCGTTTTTCCTTTTTTCCTTTACCAAAACTCTCTTGTGGAATTTCAGATATTTACGATCTACGCCTAGAAGTATAAAATCTCACCATAATGTTAATTATTTAAAATTTTATTCGAGTTGTAAAGAAAGGAATGCAGGATATATATATATATATATATATATATATATATATATATATATATATATATATATATATAAGTATATGTGTATATGTATATATAATATATTAAATGGTCTAGAGAATAGCAGCATCTGCTGACACTTTTTCTGGGTTAGAAGCAACCAAACTAGGGCAATAATGGATTCCAAGCAACACTAAAAACAGTGGTTTTGGTGCAAACGTCAGCAATAGAAACTGAATACTTCACTTCAATCTTCTTTGTTGTATCTTGCTGAAAGGTGGGGCTTTTAAGTAATGAGAAACGAGACCAGTAAGTGTATACAATAGTTTATAACCAACCCAAGAATTTACTGAAATGATTAGAGGAGCTCTTCTGGCAACAACATATTCTGACATTTTATAATACTTTCTATTATTGTCAGGAGGCCTGAAATTTTGTGGGAAGGACTCGTCAATTATATCGATTATATCAATCCTAGTGCTCAACTGATATATATTTTATCGCCCCTGAAATTATACAAGGCTATGTCAACTCAGAATCTAAGGAAGGTCGTTATGTCACAATCATTATCTCTGGCGTGCTAACGATTCGGTCAGCTCACCACCTTTCACTTTTATAATTGCTTTTGATTTTAATAATTCATTCCATGGGTAAGCTTATATTGTTATATAATTTTTTACTCTCAGTGCAGTAGCAGTAAAGAGTACTCAATCAAATTATTGATACTTCAAATTCATACGGATGACTAATTGAAAGCAGAAAAATAGGCAGCAGTTTTAGTGACATATCTTTTTTTGTTATACTCAGGGTTCTGAATTTCCCAACACCCACCCTACCTCAGGGTGCAATCGTCATGAAAGGTAATACTGTATACGTAAGAGTAGCCGTTATTGTTAGTAGTATAAAAGAGAGAGGGGGCAAAAATCGAGCTTTGGAATAACCCAGATGCTGAAATAATGTGGAAGAGAAATATTAAAATACTGAGATAGTGCGGTCTAATAGGATTCTTCTCTCCCATAGAAATGAGACAGATGGCACCCGTGCATCGGTAGTTCCGATGGAAGACATGTTCGAAAGTTTTGCTGGTGTTAATGATGACAGCAATGCTTCTCCCGAGTTTCTCTAATGCAAAAACCCACTCGTATGTGACATACGAAAGACGAACACTCGTGGTCTGGTTGTAGAGAAGCCATCCTTAGAGAAAGAGAGAGAGAGAGAGAGAGAGAGAGAGAGAGAGAGAGAGAGAGAGAGAGAGAGAGAGAGAGAGAGAGAGAGAGAGAGAGAGCGGGAGAGAGAGAGAAATTGAGGCTGCTGGAGAATGTCGTTGGTAATGGTTTTCTCCATTACATTTAAGACATTACAAGTAAGTAACTACAACAGGACGATATTTGGTAGGCACGTAGATGCATCACTTCTTAAGAATCAGGAACATAAAAAGCATCACAACCAAGATAAATTTATATCCATGCAGAGAGCGAAAGATGTAAGAACATGGAGGTTAAAGGGACTAACTCGGAGGCGCAATAGTAGAACGTGCCACTGTCAGAGCCGTTGACCTTGTTCATTTGAAGCGACTGGAGGTACTTCCACACTTAAGGCTTATATATGCTGTGCTGTGAACCTGGTGGAGTGGAAAGTGATTTATCAGTATCATCGTTGCTGAGAAGTGGAGGAAAATAAAATTCTACTAGCTGTTGGAGGTTCTTGTGTTCCTTTTTTTGAACACACACACACACACACACACACACACACACACACACACACACATGACATGCCGCGAACGTGCTTTACTTCAAAAGTACGCCGAAGGTGTACTGAAGGTCATTGTGCCCAAATTCTTGGATACTAGGAACATGGAACAGCGACAATAACCATAGCAACAAGAACAAAAAAAACAACAACGACAACACAAAGTAAACAACAAAAAACCCATCATGTGTCTTGTCTGAGAGATATTTTCGAATGCGGCTAAAACGGAATAACAGTAATATTTCTTGCGATACATATGGCAGGATATTGCGAATGGAAGCAATTGGCTTCAAAGAATTCCTGTATGACACACTGATACTTCTGTAGATGTAATTAAATATAGTGTAAATGTAGTTAAATACACTACAGAGTTTCATGCAACCCATTCCTCTACTTCTTTATCTTGTCTTAATCGGAACGAGCAGGAAGCATTAGAATGGAATGGGTTTGAAATTTCAGTTAAGTACGAGTTTTGAAACTAATAATAGAAAGTAACTGAGATCATAAGGACCGTTTTAATTTTACAGACCTTTATAGAAACCAGTACCGACATTTGGTATCATATATGTATGGATGAATGGATCAATGGTTGAATGGTTGAATGGTTGGATGAATATATATACATACATGCACAGACACACACACACACACGCACACACACACACGCACATACACACATGCACACATACACACACACGCACACACATATATACATGCATTTATATATATACATGCATTTATATATATATATATAAACATGTATATATAAATATATACATGCACATATATATATATACATATGCATATATATGTATACATATATGTATACATATATTTTGAAATAATTTTGTGATAAAGGACTTTTGTTGGAAGCTATATCTCGACGACAAGGAGCAAATTCATAAAAGAAAAACTATATATAGACGTTTAAAATATTGTACAATATTAAGGCGCTTGGCTTAACGGTTAGGGTATTCCGTTCAAGTTCATAAGGTCATGGGTTCAATTCCCGGCGGCGCTTTGTATTCTTGAACAAAATTTTATTTTTTACGCTGTCTAGTCCACTCAGCTGGCAAAAATGAGTAGCTCCTACATTTCAAAGGGCCACCTTGTCTGATTCTGTATCAAGCTGAATCTCCTTAAGAACTACATTAAGGTTTTTGTGGAATTTTCAGTCACTTACTCGTTAATTTTACGAGCAGGCTGTCCCGTTGATCGGATCAACTGGAACCCTCGTTGTCGTAACCGACAGAATGTCAATTATCTCGATGATAAGGACCAGCTTTATTAAAGAAAACCATATTGAAACTTTGAAAAACTTGTGTAATGCATACTTTCCAAATACATGCGTTTCGAAATAAACCTATTTGATGGAAACCATGCTGAATATAATTATACATGAAGTAATTATCTGAAATGATTTGTGTTAAGGTTCAAGCAGTAAATATTTTTATAATGTTATTTAATACACCTTCAGATTTAATAGAAGAAGAACAGAAAGGGTTAAACGAAAGTCAAAAGCAAACTCCACACAGCGATCCGATACGATGAGTGTTATCTCTGATGAAATAGTTATAAGGGGAAAAAAAAGACGTATTTGTTCAACAGTGATAAGAGTCACCGATATATATTTATACACTGTGTTCTCAAGTATACCTTTCAATTTCAGTATAGTCTATGGCTAAATAACTACATCTGAAAATTGATGGAAATTTTCTTCTCATTTACATTCATACAGTTCATGCGTTAATTACATAATGTAAGTTATAAAACAATCTTACGAGTTAATGACTCTAAAACACCGAAATACCGATGTTTCAATTTCTTTCGACTCTTTGTCGACAAAGAACAAGTATACCTTTCTAATTAAATTTCTCCTTGGTATTTATTTACAAGCTTTTGCATTTACGAGATGATGTTGTTTTACAACGATGAGCTGATTTGCTAATTTCAAGATTGTAAAAACACTGATATATGTTAAACACTTTGTACGTTTCCTTGTGCTTGCATCTTTGCTGCATTCCCCTGAGGCCTCAAGGGAATACAGCGTTTATGTTCTGGTTCTCCGTTCTCTGTCTGCTTCTCTCTCTCAAATTCTCGGTACTTATGTACATATATGTATGTACATATATGTGTGTGTAAATGTGTGTGTGCATGTGTATCTATCTATCTATATATATATGTATATGTGTGCATCTATGTGTTTATAAATGCATACACATATGCATACATACTCATATATACGCACATACACATATATGCATATATGTTTGTGTGTATCACCTATACAGATAGATAGATAGATAGATAGATAGATAGATAGATAGATAGATAGATAGATAGATAGATAGATAATACACAAGGGTATGATGCAAGAAATCACACAAGCCTATGGAATCCCTTAAGAAATATTTGTTGCAATAATGATGTTCTGCAAAACATTCGAACTGAGGTGTGTTCACCTGTCGGAGGCAGAATATTTGCCAGTGTTTTACAAAGAGACACATTTGCTCCTTTCTTATTCATATTCTGTTTTGATTATGTCTTGTGTACTTCAGTAAATTACAAGGAACATCACCCTACCATCGCATCTTCAGAATATTCCAGATACGCAGCATTTACAATAATATCAACAAGTTATGCTGATGAATATAACTTAGCTCTCATGTCGGAAATTATTGCTCTTCAAAAGTGCCGTGACTACTATTGTTCTCGTGGTGGATAGAACAAAAAAAGTTCATCACAACATAGAAAGCCCCAAAATACTTTATTGTCTGGAAGCTCGAAAATCCTATAAATTATTTCACGTACTCGGAAGTAACACAGTATCTCAGCGGCAGATCTAAAGCTGCGTATCAGTAGTGTTTGAGCAGCACTTAGCTGTCTCAGGATAATATAGTTTCTAATCTTGAAACAAAACTTGAAGTTTTGAGGAGAAGTGTAAGTCGATACTATTGACTTGATTGGTACTTTATCATATCGACCCTAAAAGAATAAAAAACATAGTTGAACTCAACGGGATTTGAAATCAGAACGTAAAAAAGTACCAATGAGTATTTTTCCAACGATCTGAAGATTCTGTCATCTCGTTGCCTTAAGGCTCAACATACTATGGAAATATAAATTCTCATAGAATCTGAAAAGCATCCTCCACCGCACAGGGATTGAAGGTGTGTTACTGCTGGCTTTTCTATTTGAATACTGACTAAAAGACAAAAGAAGTTGCTATCTAGCACCTACACGAGCATAGTCCGTTCCGATTTCAATATACCTTGGAACGAACACCTTGGCAAAGAAAGATTATACAATAGGCTAGCTAAAGTACATGGAGATGCAACGAGGAGTTGATTAATGACACAAGGCATCACGGAATGGTTCTAATTACATTGGTCAGTCTCCAGAGACATAGAATTGGGCCAATTGGTCACTCACTTTCTCATTCATCATTTTATCATTCTATTTCAATAAAAACATCCAGACTTTATATAAGCGGCTCTTGTGATATTCCCTCATTCGTTGCCCTTGTGGAAAATGCTAGAAATTATGACTGCTGTTATTAGTACTAACAATAGTAAGGCGGCGAGTTAGTAGAATGTCTAGTATGCGGGGCAAAATACTTAGCAGAATTTTATCCGTCTTTGAGTTCTGAGTTCAAAATCCACAGAAGCCGACTTTGCCTTTCATTATTTCTGGGCCGATAAAATAAGTACCAGTCAAGAACTGGGGATCGATATAATTGACTTACCCCTCCCACGAAATTACTGGCCTTGTGCCAAAATTTTAAATTATTATTATTATTATTATTATTATTATAAGTAGTAGTTTTAGTAGTAATTTTGAATGTTGTTTCAATTTCACACATTAACTATTTTATGGTTAATTACTCTTTCACTGAAACAAACAGATGGAATGGTACGAGCATCAGCTATCATATATATATATATATATATATATATATATATACATATATACATATATATGTGTGTGTGTGTGCGTGATTTTACCTGTTCGGTTCTATACTACTGTTCCGACGCCCACATAGACGTGGGTGTCGAATTTAATATCTCTCCTTACAATCCCAAATGATTGTTTCTTCCAGAAACCTAGCGTCACACAACATGTAATCTTCGCACTAACCAATTTGCAGCAGATATTCCTGGTGTCTTGCCAACAGAGTTTAAAGACATTCGAAAAATCCTCCAACACGCCACATTTCAGCCAAGATGGCTACATGACAAGCTTTCCCGCAAAGAAGTAAATGCACGCCATAGCTACTGCATGCTTCGCCATCAAATATGTGTATAGTGCTGGCTCTGAACAAAACGCGTCTAAAGTTTATAGCCATTCATGATTCGTTTTATTTAAGAACACGCTTTCCAAACCTACTCTGCATAGATGAATCGCAAATGTGTCTGGGGATTCTCTGTATATGTAGATTGTAAACAGATGGCTGAGCTTGTTAGCTTATTACCTATCCTAAATCAGCATGTTTTTTTTTTATTCTGTTAAGCACAGTAGTAAGACATTCGTTAAATTAAAACAAGGCTTAGATCACGCATCAGTGAACTAATTGTATACTGGTGCTAGCTGTTAATTAGTTTCTTTGTCGTCGTAAATGCGTCATGAAAACTTAAATTTCATTATACTGAACTATGTTTACGTAAAACGCGCCCCCCCACATACACGCGCACACATAATATGCCACAAATATATTTTAACCAACTTAAAGTTCGCTTGTCACTGCTAAGCGCTGACACAGTTGACTTTTCGTTTTATCCCGACTGGGCCGTCTAATAGTACGACTCAGTCAATGTTGTTGACTGATTTGTAGTGAAAGCTACGGCTCTAAATCTATCCAGGTACCTGTCTTCAGTATTTCCCACTGAGGAATGCTAAAGAGCTAGAAACTTTGCGTGTGGGAATCCGATAGAGAGAAGCATTGGGCAGGTAGAGTATTTTTACAACTTTTACCATTAGAGAAAATGTCTTTCTTGGCGGCAACTGCAGTGAATTTGCCTTTAGGAGTTGAAATATGATACAAACACATTTAACTAACCTAAAGTTCGCATATATATAGGAGTTACTAAGAGTTTCATACTTTGAGACACATTGAATTGACAGATTTAACAACATGACATATATCTCCAAGCAATCATTCAGACTCAATTCATAACGTTGGATGTCTTTAAAAATTTGGACGCTCGTTTATGAGAAAACGAGGTAAAAACGAGACTAAAAAATGCGATGGTTAATGCAGAAATTAGAACGAGAAGGAAGAAAATAAAATAAACTCAAGATCTTCGTTCCCTTTGAGTTACATTATTCTGTTATATAACACAACAGAAAGGAGATATAAGTCTGAGAGATAGCAACTCAATCCGGAGTGAGTAAGTGTCCTCCAGTTGTACAAAATAAACTTGTTCATATGCTTGCGTTTGCTAAAAATTTCGAATCTAGGATTCGAAAGAATACGTGATCTTTCCCCGATGCGTGTTTCTGGCGTAATTTTCTTCACAATTCTTCACTTGATTGTTTGTAATGTACATCTGGTCTTCAGAACCCATACAAGGATTGCCAACTGAGCGGCCTTATCTTTATCAAAGTGTAGGAAAGGGGACTGGTATTTTGCATAACAGCTTTTAAAATTGCCTTCGCGTAAACTGATGGAATTTATCTTTTCAGTTATGTTGTCTTGGAGCATTGTCATAATTTTGACTTCAAAAGCAACTGCTTTTAGCAAATAGACCTAGTCAAGTAGTAAACTTCCTTGTCTTGACAGTTACAACTAAGAGTCCAATCTGCCGATTTCATGTATCGTAAAGCACAAAACTGTTTGTAGCACTCATCATTTCTAAGTTTAGAAAATGTTCTTACATTCCAAAGGCTATTATTCAACACTATAAAAAGACAGCATTTGTTGTCACAGATCTCTTAGCTTAATGGTACAGAGCAATCAACCGGAATTTAAGAGGAACAGCGTTGGATTTTCTGCAGTGGCTTGCTTACCAATTCTTTCTGTTTTTGTAGAATATGTATATATATATATATATATATATATATATAT
>NC_068982.1:28687326-28688187 GCF_001194135.2 Octopus bimaculoides
ATATATATATATATATATATATATATATATATGCATAAGTACACACAGACACGCACACACAGACACGCACACACACACACACACACAAACACACATAATATGGTCTTGCTGCAGAATAAATTTTTGAGCCAAACTAGGACCAAATGCGCTTACCTACTGTCAGCTAAACAAAATTTTGTATATAACTACTTTTTTCTCTCAGTAGAGCTCCAAATTAAAGTGGAAATTAATGGAAAATAGCAATTTATAATTTTCCGCCTTTTACATATGGTATACGCCCAATATTCATTCCACATGTGTAATATTTTAAACATTTAATCATATCATATTAACACTTTTCTTAGTTTTCATAGTTTTAAATGATATATTAATTATAAAGTTTTTTTTTTCTGACATTTAACAGACACAAGGTTATTCATCTATCTAAAAATTATTTCGTGCAATGTATAGCTTAAGTATCACAGCATACTGTTTAAATAAACCAATAAGCCACTGGAAGATATTTATATGATTTTTTTGCCAAGTCATCTTTGGTTAAGCGAATGACGAATTCAATAATCGAATTTATCAACAATCTGTATTATATCCAATGATTAAACCTGTGTACACTGTTCCTATGTATGTAAAAACCTCACATTACATCACACCGGGCATTCTTGATCATTACCGCTCTATTTTCTATGCTATGCAATTTCTTCTTATGCTTTCATGCAGTGTACCCGATAGCTTCTTTCCGTTAACTACTCATTTCGCTTCTGTCTTTATGGTAAATATGCATTTCAAACGATAACCTCAGTTATGAGCAAGAGTAAAAATAGCTCTGTATATATACATATATATATATATATATATATATATATA
>NC_068982.1:28688442-28690238 GCF_001194135.2 Octopus bimaculoides
ATATATATCTCAGTGCTTCAATGTTAAATAAGATAAAAGCCATATTCTTACAACGGAAAATTAAGTTCCAGCTACTCTTATCCATATTTCTATCGCTTAACGAAAATAAAATCTGACCAAAGTAAACATATAATCTCTCACTTGGAAAAGGGAAAGTGCATTAAATGATTTATAATTAAATTTTACGGCACCATAATATCGAGAACTTAGTACAAGTATCTGCCAAATTCTAGTGAGGACAAGAACTAATAAATCGATTTTGGAAATATCAGGATGACTTGTTTAGCTTCTGTCCGTATGTTACCAATAGTTAATTACATTCTTACAACTGATTTCAGAAAGTTTAAAATGTTTATGTATTTCAAACTAAAATTTCGTGTCGAAAAAATAAGAAGAAACGTGTTACTGTTAAATTCAAACAAAATGTGAAAGAGCTGAAATGTTCTGTCATTTCTGCGCTTTCAGTAGGTTTTATATTCATGTTACTTTGTAAGACATCATCTGAATAATATCAAAGAAAACACGATCTTTCACGAAAAACACATTCCAAAGATGATTGGAGAAGGTAAAATAATCTTCTTGATAGCTATCATAACCTCACTCATTTCATTCATATTCATATAGTTTATACATTACACTTTGGATATATTCCATGCATATTCTATTATTTACATATTATTCCGTGTAGTAAACGTATTGAAGTTATTAGGAAAACCCCAGATTTTGTCTCAGTACATCCTGCTTGAAATTCAAGAAACAGCGTTTAAGAAAGGAATATTGCATTTCAGTTATAATGGTTTGATATGGAATATTAATTTAGGATGATTGCAGGCACTGTCGACCCAGTCCAAAAAATAATTAGTTTAGCTTATTGTTGAACAAACACGGATACGACTTATCACATCTTACCCAAATAAATTATAGCATAAATAAAACAATATTTAAACGTTTGGCTAAGTGTGTAGGCGTTAGTTCGTTTTTATGCACATTCAGAAATGTAAATATATGTGTAATAAATACATTATACACGTCAAATTGTAATTAATTTAATTTTGAGAGCTCATAATATAAAGGGGAGCTTTAAGGTTTGGGGGTTCACTTAGTTTTGAACTTGAGTATTACTTTTCTGTTTGCAGATAACTAATGGAGAAATAAAGAAAGATTCATGCAAAACATATTCAACTTGAATTACTTGTATTTCTATTTCTTACGTTTTTTACCGCTGTGTGCTCTAAAGGAATTCTGAAATGCTTTTTAATTTTCTTTCGTAACAGTGTATGGAAAAAAGCCATAAGTACAGAGATGTTTATACAGATTCATATGAACTAATGTATTTGATATAATAATTATTAACATAAATAGTCACCAGAACTCAGAAATATTTCCATTTCATAGAGAAAGCAACTTGTAAAAATACGAAAGCCGTCTTGCTTCCTAAGTAGTTGGATAAAAAAGATCAACTACACAATAGACAAGCGTATATAAAATGGTTAATGTGATTTTAATGATACTTGACGAGAAACGTTCACGACCTCAATTGAATATTTCTCTTTCATGCTTAAAGTTCTAAAGAAAATTCGCGTTTATGGTAGAACAGAGTTAATCAATCTCTACAGAGAACAGGCATGGCTGTGTGGTTAAGAGGTCTGTTTCGCAACCATATGCCCCAGCGTTCAGTTCCTATGCATGGTAAGCAACACCGATTATAGACGGTGTTAGCCATGGTATTTTCTACACACACACACACACACACACACACACACACACACACACACACACACACACACACACACACA
>NC_068982.1:28690248-28694404 GCF_001194135.2 Octopus bimaculoides
CACACACACCCACACACACACACACACACACAAACACACACACACAGAAATGTAACATTGAACTGTCTAATTAATACATATATCAATGAAACCTGCTTTCAGCATTTATTTGAGTTTGTAACATTTGCTGACATCATATTACCTGGTACCTGACATGAACATCGCTGGGTAAATGCCTTCTATTGTGCCAAGGTGTTCAATACTTTGCCACTAGACTCTGATAGACTAAAATATTCCAAGCATGAGCTCGTCGTGTCTGTTTGTATCCTTGTATGTATGCGTGTTTGTGTCTTCAAGTTTGACACATAACTACCGGGTATAACAAAACTGTTGTAGAACCAAACGATGAAATTAGTACCAGAAAAAAATAAGTTGTGATCGATAAGAGAAAAAATAATAACTTGAATGATATGTTTCAGCAAGCCTACTGCTCAATAACTGAAATTCAAAAAATATGGAAGATTTAACTCACCACAACCCTACGACGAGAATTTGGCAAATGTATAGGAGATATTAGTAATATCCTCCGTCAAAAGAAGAACCTCTCATGTTTGTTTACATTAATGCAGTTAATATATTACATAAAATTACATGCCAGCTGAACAATTTCATCATTTATTCATATGATCGTACTATACTATTTTGTACATTCAAAAATGATTAGGTTTTCATCTTGCAGAATTTCCTTAACCAACAGGATGTG
The DNA here is from genome assembly GCF_001194135.2 of Octopus bimaculoides. NCBI lineage: Eukaryota > Metazoa > Mollusca > Cephalopoda > Octopoda > Octopodidae > Octopus > Octopus bimaculoides. Next base: position 28,690,952 of record NC_068982.1, read on the forward strand.
AATGTCTGAATATAAAATAGCCGATTAATTCTTTACGTCTTGAGCTGAATTTGGAGGTAAATAATTTAAAATCGCTATTTCTCGGAACAGAATACCAGTACAATTTGCATAACTGAAAAGAAAACCTGTTCTCGATATGAAAATGTCTGTTAATGTCTCGCTGCTTTTCATCTTCCTGAAGGATTACAGACAGGAGGGAGAATTTAAAATTATGCATTGATATTTTGTTTGTTAATACTTTTCAACCTTAACCCTGAAGACAAAACTATGATTGCATCGATTTAAATCCGGAATCTTAATGTGACAGTCTTGTTCACAACAATCTTTTCAAGACCCTACCTGGTGCTCATAGCCATATCTTCTTAACATAAGAATGACATGTACTGATAAGATTCAAATGTTTGAGGGTTGCAATATATGAACAAAAATATAAATGCTCGGTCATTGAAAATACAATTTGGTAACACAAATATAGTAGTCCGATTCTTCGTGGAAGAAGAATCAATTAATGATAGGAAACTGCATTCATTTGAAATAAATTAGACTGGCCTTAAATCATTTTTATATGTATGATATATAGAGATACCTAACGGCATCATAAACAATTCGAAAATTTGTACATTTCAAAATTTTAGATGGTAATGCTATATACGTCATTTATAATATCCTGTTTATATAACTAAGATGTCAGTTTTTTTTAAAAAAACGTGTACCGAATATTTCTTATATAGAAAACATGGCAAAAGTGCTATAATCCGGATAGGAAAGAAGATTTCATAGAATTCTTCAGCTAAAATACTCTTTTAATTACTTAATTACTTAAAAAAATAAGTATTGAACAAATTGAAATTCCATACACAGTTTCCTGATGTTTAACAAACTTTCGAATACTTTGAAGTATTTGCTATATATACGTACATACATACAAACATACATACATGCATACATACATACATACATACATACATACATACATACATACATACAGGGTGTCTCAAAAAGATGTATACAAACAATGAATGATTATACAGTCAGCGTTTATTAAAATACATTTCATTTTCAAAAATTAATAGAATCTACATAAAGAATTAGATTATTTCATGAAAGCCTGCTTTCAACCAGATGGCCTTTCTGGTCCAGGCGCTGCTGATAACCCGAATCGGTGGAATCGCAGACATCAAGAAAACACTTAGTTCGGTATTTATGTGCATCCCCGCTTAGTGGCCGGTTTTTTTTTACCGCAAAATGCTTCTTTAAATTATACACGATTAAAGAAAATCTATTGGCGTGAAATTTGGTGAATACCGAGGGTACTCTAGTGTATCTCTTCATCCAATCTACCATTTTGGTAAAAGAATGGTAGTATTGGGATGCTTCATTTAGCTGGAAATAAAACTCCACATCTTCAAAGTGTCCTTAAATGCTTGACATGACAAATTGTAGCAGCAAGTTCAAGTGAATGGGATGAGTTACAGTACTATCAAAACTAATCGTGATACAGTGACATAACGTTCTTCCCTAACATGCAAATTCTCATGTCCGCAGTAAGTGCAGCTTTGGCGGTTAATTGAGCCATTTTTTATTTTGCATATTTTTGGAAAGTGAGCATTTTGTACACATCTTTTCAAATACCACTCGCAAACTCCACACTTTTTTTTCTGAGTCATCTTCACTGAGTGCATGGACTATTCTGTGAATGCAAATTTTTCCCATGACTGCACATCAAAATACAATGGACAATTACTTTTGAAATTACCATCTTACGGCTCGCTTGCCGCTCAGATTTTCGTCGTCTATGACAATATGTTTCTGGTACCTTTTCTTACTTTATGGGTTCGTCAATGTCCAGTTTTCTGGAACATTTCTTGTACATATTCTGAACAGTTCCATTTGCTTCAAACATATCTGTAATTCGAGTGATGTTAAGACACTCTGGCCTACCCATTTTTATCGCTTCGACTGCATTTTAAAATTCCAATAGTACTTTAGGAAAAAATTTCCTTGCTCTAAATTTTGACTGGAGGCGCACGGCTTAGTGGTTAGGGTGTTGGAATCATGATCGTAAGATTGTTTTTCGATTACTCGATCGGCCAAAGCATTGCGCTCTTAAGCAAAATACTTCATTTCACTTTGACTAAGTTCACTCAGGTGCTAAAAATTGAGTAATCCTGTGACGGACAGGCGTCCCTTTCGCGGGGCGATGCGGGGAGGGATACGTGCGCCACAGAAGCTGTGAAACCGGTAATATGAGTCGGTAAGGCACGGGAAATAACTTGATTATGACAAGGAGTATTAATATGCTTCATAGTTAATATGCTCTTACTGCACAGTTTCTCCGTTGTGTGTTGTACACATGGTAAGCGGTGCAGTATTGTATATAGATTTCTCTTTGTGTTATATCAACGTTCTTACGTAGGTAAGCATAACAGTACGCAAACATACATATATATAGAAACATACATACACTACGCACACTCTCATATACATATGTGTCTGTGTGATGTATATGTGTGTGTGTATGTATACATACATATATATCTATATATGTATGCATACATTTATAAATATATATGCATTCGTGTGTGTATTTGTGTGTGGACGTATATGTACGTATTTAGAGGCACCAGAATTTGGTAGGGTCAAAAACCAAAAACAAAATCAAGAGATTTGGGGAATAAGAATTGAAGAAAAGCAAGAGTCTAAACTGTTGATTAACAGCCCAGTCAAGATGGTATTTTCTTCATCTCCTTCTCTTGTATTTACACACATCTATGAAATGACTTTCTAAAATGAACTTCCATTATGCAGCTGAGGAGTACATTTTCATTGCACATCTTATGTGGTGTTCTAACTACATAAATAAATGAAATTTGTACGAAACGTACGTACTGCTATAACCTATTGAATTTTTGTTGCTTTTCTTCAAATTATGTATATATGCATGTAGATATGTATGTATCTTACCCACATATATACATACATATGTATGTATGTATGTATGTATGTATATATGTGGGTAAGTTTCCGGCTAGCCAATCCACTCACAAAACTTTGATCGTCCCGGGGCTATAATAAAAGTCTCCCCAAGTTACCACGCAGTGAACCTGAACCCAGAACCATGTGGTTAAGAAGCAAACTTCTTACCACACATCCACCCTTGCGCCTTTATTTATAGAAATTAAAATTAGTTTCCTTTAATTAAGTCTTAAGAATAATAAGTTATTGAAAATATGATGATTTTTTTTTTAATAAAAAAGAGAAAGTTAAATGCTCCAGGTTGTTCCTATTTCAAAGTTGCATTACCGAAATAATTAACTGAAAGAAAAGCCATCATCATGATCCTCTTTATCATTATTATTGCTGTTATTATTATTATCATTATTATTATTATTATTATTATTATTATTATTATTATTATTATTATTATTATTATTATCATTATTATTATTATTA
>NC_068982.1:28694414-28705741 GCF_001194135.2 Octopus bimaculoides
CTTCTTCTTCTTGTTATTATTATTATTATTATTATTATTATTATTATTATTATTATTATTATTATTATTATTATTATTATTATCATTATTATTATTATTACGTAGTTTATTCCTGTCAAACAATATTTCATTCAAGTACAGAATTCTGATGTCTTATTGTTTTTATTCATATCGTTATTGATTCTATCATTCTAGCGACTGATCGTGTAGGCTGATACCTTGCCTCTTATTGTTGTTCTAAACTCCACTTAAACTTTTCTTCAACACGTGAATGTATAATTTAAAGAAAATATTATAATGATGAGATTGTAGGAATGTATTTAAGACACGTACTTCACGGATTGTTTGAATAACATGAATACGTTTATGATTATCTGTGTTCAGCACCCTTCAGGACATGGAGGCTTTGTGAATTCTTCTATGTCTATCTGTCTGTCCGTCTTTCTCTCTCTTTCTTTTTTCAGCTCTCAACTCTAAACTGTATCTGTGAGTCGATTTCGATTCCCAACTAAAACCGATTCACTTAACATACAATTAGTCCACTTTATGGAGGTGTCTATGGGTGATAATTTTCAATATCTATAGTGTATCCGAGTCTTTTCTTCATTTCTTCTGCTCACCATTAGGCGTCGGGGGACAAGAGGTCTCCGTCCTAACACAGTCACAAGCTCTGTCATGAGCCTGCTCCCAGGCTAGCATCGTTATCTACGAGTTTCTCCTTCACAATTCTCAACCAGATTTTGACAGCTCTACCTCGCCTCCCACTTACACTTGTGAGAGGCTGTCACTAGTCTCTTAATGGTCATGCATAGAATATGACCTTACATCTTCCGCCGTATCACGGTTATACTATCATATAGCTTATCCACAACAAGAAATTCTTAGCAATATTCTAATATAACGTCCTCGAAATACATCACCACTTCAAAGCATTCCGCTGGCATTTCTCTCATCACAGAGGAATGAGTCGTTGTCGGCCTGATGATAGATGTCTCAACAATAGCAGCTAAAAATCGCAGTTAAAGATCTTCTTATTAAGAACAGAATTCCCAAAAAACATATCACCTCTTTGGACTATACATATTAAATCTAGAATACACAGATACACAATACTGAGTTCCCAAATGTCTATCTCCTTTCAACTATATTTTTTATTTATCTTAGAAGCATCGCCTGTTTCTGATAACTTGCGTTCACCTAGCTCTGTACAGAACTAAGCATTTTTACCTGGCATAACAGGGTATAACGATTTGAATAATTTATAAATAATTTATATACCTGAACGAGAAAAACTTATATGCGTAACGCTATTCCTATTTGAATGTGATTGTAGATATTTTGCATCTTGTAACTAAAGAACGTAGATTTATTTACATTTCTAAGCTGAATTATAGCTTACAACTGTGATTTATACATGCAAACCATTCTCTGTCTCATTCTACATAGATGTAGACGCACATAGAATTTCTCTTCAGATATTAAATTTCTTATCTTGAGCAGATGTTCAACATTATTAAAGGTTCACCTTAAGATATATTCTTCTTTTATTATAAAAGCGCCTGCACGGTCGAGCAAAGAATTAAATATTAGAAAATGAGTGGACTGCTTAGCTTATTAGACATAATGACAACACACTTAAAGGTTTTCCGGTGGCATGTCGGAGAAGTCAAAGTCAGTTCGGTGGAGATCATTCCTTTACATATTTTATCCATTGATGCGTTCGAACGTAACACCGCAATTAAACGAAACACATTAATATGCAATATACATGCTTCGTTCAGGTGTTAACCATCACTCAACACCCGATAGTTATAGCATTCAAGCGTGAAGCCGTGTCAGATGTATATTTCCTACTTTTCCTACTGTGTAACCAGTAAATGTTACAGATGAACACAAAATACATATTGAACAACCCATCTATATCGCGTGTCTTTTAAATTATATCTTTATTTAAAACTATTTTCATCGATTCTTACCTTCGATACTGCCATCACATCTTTTGACACTACTATCACTCCACCTTACGCAACACCGTCTTCTCTGCAATTCTAATTATTCTTTCTATGGTTATAAGTCGGATATTTCATGTTACTTCAGTAAATATATAACTCAACTCACGTGTTGACGATGCTGTTGTTGTTCTAAAACCCCGTTTTTTTAAAGAGTAGTGTATCTAGGACTACGTTATCTAATATTTAGTTAATATTTCAAGCTGGCCAATCGAGAAGAGAAACAGAATTGCAAAGTTTAATATGCACTTTCTTTTTGGCTATACATTTACTGATAGTTCATTAAGAAGCATACCTTTAACAGCAATTAACCACTTTCTCCTTTAAGTTTGTATCTGCCTCTTTCACCTTTTGCTTTTTACCCTCTCTCTCTCTCTCTCTCTCTCTCTCTCTCTCTCTCTCTCTCTCTCTCTCTCTCTCTCTCTCTCTCTCACTCTCTCTCTCTCTCTCTCGCTCTCTCTCTCTCTTCCATTAAGCAAAACCCTCTACCATCAAAGTATCTAGAAGCGCAGCGAAAGATGTTACCTGAAAGTTCTGATCACTTAGCCTTGCAATCAGTACAAATATTCTCTTACTGTCTCCTTCCCACACCTTTCTCCTTCGATAAAGAAAGCAAAATCTGTTACAAATTATCTACAAATGCAACGAAAGGGGTTCACTAAAACCTCTGGTCATTGAAACTTGGAGCATGTGTAAGAAAAAACTTTACAACCTGGAAACAATATAAGATATAGCATTTTTGTGGGAGAAGATGGTATACATAATAGCCTGAGGTATACATAAGAGGCATGATGGTTTCGGCTGGAACATATAGATATTGATACGGAGCTAAATGACAGCATTGTGTGTTCCATTTATTGTGTCAGTGTTTATCCGAGAATACAGATGAAGAAACATTTCCCAACAAATTCTCGTGTCCACGGAGAACAACGACTATGTGTTACGCTTGGGCATATAGATCTATGACTTGGTACACAATTCTAGAGCCTTTTCTATCCTTATACTTAACAGGTGTATTGAGGCAACCTATTGGCTGTTACATCTGTTATCCCCCTTTTCTACTAATCAATCCTGGAGGAGCAATGTCCCAGTAGTTAGGGTAGCAGAATCGCGGTGGTAGGATCGCAGCATCGATTCCCAGATCGGGCGTTGTGACTGTTTATTACGCGAAAACACCTAAAGCTCCACGAGGCTTCGGCAGGAGGTGGTGGCAAACCCTACTGTACTCTTTCACTACAACTTTCTCTCACTCTTTCTTTCTGCTTCTGTTGTACCTGTATTTCAAAGGACCAGCCTTGTCACACTCTGTCTCACGCTCCCCGAGAACTACGTTAACGGTACACGTGTCTGTGGAGTGCTCAGCCACGCGCACGTTAATTTCACGCGCAGGCTATTCCGTTGATCGGATCAACTGGAACCCTCGTCGTCGTAACCGACGGAGTGCCACAACTAATCAATCACAAATGAAATTACTAAAAACAGAAAGTATTAAAGTCAATTATCAAGAAAGATGTATCCTCTGAAATATTCTCTCCTCTACAATAAACTTTGATTAGCTGCAAGCTTCATCCTACATACCTGCCCCAGCCAACGTACAAACCACACCTCTTACTCCTCTCTCAAGAACAAATCTATCATTGTTTATTTCAAAACCACCATTGCTGCCTCGGCTACACTTTATGTTACAACACTCTACGCCACTCACCTCAGATATGAGAAGAAATTGTTTCCAGTGATTCCGGGTCAAATACTCTCTTCCTCATTCCTCTTAGTTCGTCTGTTCTCTCCTTCGTTCAATCAATCACCAGCGCTTGTCCCAAAATCTTTCATCCTGCCTCACATCATCTTTTTCTGAGAATATTTATTTTTAGTGACTTCAATTTACATTTCATATGATTTTCACATTACTTCTTATTAATTTGCTGACCCAGAGACTAAACGTATGTCATTCTGTTTGCACCGGTTCGTATCCTTACCTAACCGTATCTTGAATATCATTTATTTATTTATTATCGTCAAATACTACTTATGTTCATTCGTCTGAAGCAATCTCACAACCTGATCTCTACCTTATCAAGACAGCAGACAATACCTTCGAGAAAACACGAGTAATTCAAGTCAAATAATTAGTCACAACATCGACGATTCTCTACCAATCATTTTTGATCCCCCCTCTCTCTCTCTGTAGCAATGCAGGCAAACAATAATGCATACGATACTTTGAGGAAATACCAACCACCACACACCCACCAAAACACTTAGAACAGCAGAGGACATCACACAAAATAAAGGACACGTAGGATAGCAGACGACATCGCACAACCTACAAGACACTTAGGATAGCAAAAGTCACTTTCATGCACTGCACAATCTGCAAGTCCTCTTAACTCCGAAATTGCTATTGAAATTTTTGGTCACATTTCGAGAAGACATCTGCCAGGTTTACAGGATTCCAGTGCCTAACATTCTTCAGCAAAAAGCTTAAAATCCACCACACTTTTTTCTTGATTTGCTATCAAACTCACTCTGAGTACATTCAACAACACCTTATTCACGCTGTGTTCTCACTGCTATGTACACACAGTCTTTCAATATGAAAACATCTGTAACCATACTGAATCAACAAAGCACAGTCTACTTCCGCGAGCTTGTTAGTTTCCTATCAACTTCACTGAGGTTCGTCTGATGCATTCATTTCTCCTCAGCTATCAATATTATGAGACATCTACAAAGACCTGCACTAAAACTATTTGTATCACCTCTTTCTGAAAGTCATTGTCTTCAGTGACTTCAATTCACACAACACCTCTTGATTTTTCACATTCCTTCCTAATCAACCTGCTGAGCAGACACTGATGCGTTAGTCATTCTGAACTCACTACATCGGCTAATATGCTTGTCTTAGCGCTAAATATAACCTTTATCTATTTGAATCTGAAACAACCTCATCTGATCTCTGCTTTACCAAGGTAGTATAATGCATATAACCATTACTACTCAGAACTGCATCGCTTTGGAATAATCTCCCGCCAAAATTACCGCTATATAGTTGGAGTGAGAAAATCAAGAGGAATTTTGTGAATTCAGTGTCGAAGTGAGAGTAGAGCTTATCGGTTTGGGTGAGTTTGGAAATCTTATGGGTATGTACTTTCTTCTTTTTATGACTAAGTAATAACAACACAAATAATTGAGTTTTGGTGCAACAGAAACTACGCTGCAGTACGTTTCTCCAGTTACTGTTGACAGAAACATAAGTTTGGAGTAATGTATCAAGGTTGCGTGTATAGACTTGGAGTGTAGAAACAGGAGCTGGAATGAAGCCTTGTATAAACTTCATAGGAGAGAGAGAAAGAAAGATAGAGAGAGAGAGAGAGAAAGAGCGAGAGAGAAAGAGAGAGGGAGAGAGGAAGAGAGAGAGAGAGGGGGGACGAAAGAGCGAGAATGCGCGTGCAAAAGTATTTAATATAAAGATCGGATAATGTGAGAGTAATTAATGTGCAGATGGAAAATGCAATGATTTTTGTACATTCTCTTATAGAATTTGCTAACAAAAAAGTTAAACGCTAATTAACAATATAGATAGATATATTTAAACACAATGAAATTTCATTTTATGCAAATCATTTTGTAATGGCAATGGTTGTTGTGTCATATGTATAACTAGCATAAAACATCCCTGAGAAGGAAATATTCTACAAGCAGGTGCACAAAATATTCCAAGAAATTAATAAATAACAACACAAATATCTAAGTTATTTGCAAGAAATCAATGGAAGTTAATGCAAAATAATGTTGATAATTGAACATCAGAATCATTTTATGTAAAGTGAATTTAAGCATTGGTTATTAAATAGAAGTGATATTTGTCAGGTAAAATGAAGAAAAGAAAAAAAGATCCAATACAGTAACAACCAACAACAAAGCACTTTACAGGTCACACGCCACACGCTATCTATCTATCTATCTATCTATCTATCTATCTATCTATCTATCTATCTATCTGCCTATTTGTCTACTTATTTATCTACCTACCTACTTTCATATCTACTTCTATATGCATAAACCGTTTATATATCCTTAATCTGTTTACCTCCGTGAACCTTTAGAACATTTATATCCATAAATTTATTACAGGAAATGAAACGTCCTCATACCTCCTTTTTACTGTTTTACTGTTTATTGTGTTTCATCTTGTTTTATTTTAATTTAATTTATTTTATGTCACCCGCCGCCTTTACTTTCGTAACTGCCCTGCTAACGGCGTTACCCTGTTATCTTACTATACTCTAATGTTACTTGAGATACACCAACACGTATTGAATTCCAATATATAAAACGTAATTAAGGCGGCGAGCAGACATAAACATTAGCACGCCGGGTAAAATACTTAGCGACATTTCATCCGTCTTTTATGTTCTGAGCTCAAATTACGCCGTGGTCGACTTTGTCTTTCATCTTTTCAGGTTCGATAAAAATAAGTACCGGCTGAGCACTGGCGGTCGATATGATCGACTTACCCACTCCTCCAAAATTGCTGGCCTTGGGACAAAAGTTTAAAAATCAATACATAAAACGTAATTTTCAAATCTACATTATTTTTCAGTGAAAATATGGATGATTAGGTGTAGGATAAGTAGAAGAACAGTGGATGAGAAACCCTTAGCTATTGAGTATGCACCGTTACCTTCTGTATTCAAATCCCTTCAATGTCTACCTATGGCTGTTAACCAACCGTGTGATGATTAAAATATTAGTAGTAATATATTGCTAAGTTTGAATTTACTGCTCCTTCCTACACCAAAATGAGTAGTGTCGAGCCTGTTTCAGAAATCATTGCATAATTTAAGATGGAAGGAGCATGTCCTCAACAAACTGTACATGGTCAATATGTTCCATTTATTGTGAACTACATGATGAACATACACAAATACACCGACATATACGATCCAATGAAGAAACATTAAAATATGAACAAATTTGAACGAAAGAAGAAGAAGAAACAGGAGGAGGGGGAGGAAACTCTTCAGTCATATTGCCATAAATATGTCTGCTGCTACTTAGTAGAAATTAACGGTGTGAGTCAGGTTTGTCAAGGAAGAAAGAGTAGTGAATTGTCTAAATCGGAATCAACAGGCTGCATTGTTTAGCTCTCTCTTTCTATTTCTCCCTCTCTTTCTTTCTCTCTATACATGCGTGGGCACATGCATGTATACGTAGTGTATGCGAGTGTATTCAAATAAACATACATGAATTTATAGATACATATTAATGGAAACACGCATACTCACATGCATATATATATATATATATATATATATATATGTATATATATATATATACACGCACATTCATACACGGTTACATGTCGAAAGTGTATGTGCCTGCCCATGTCACGTGTGTATATACGAGTGCGTGCGTGTCCGTTCCCGTTGCTGTTTGTGATTTAGCAGAAATATAATGGGATTAAATGTATGTATAAACCTTAACATTTCATCTACATATAAATTTTTCAAAAGTAAATATTCATATGATTAAAGAGATGAGAAATTTCAACGCTGGAAAAGTGCATACAATTTTATTAGCCCTATATTTCGGTATTTTCACTACATATAGCGTGTCCTTAATAGAACAACTCACTATTGGCCATGTAGAAATAAATCAGTTGGGAAAAATATACGTACTTGGAACCTTGGAAATCCAGTTGTTGGTTTGTTATGCATCACTAAGTGATATAGGGATTTATTGACGTTACAAAAGCTACTTGTACTGGAATCTGTAATTGTGTAAAGGTAAATGGTAAAGAAGATGAGATAGCCATGGTTTAATACTGGAGCAATGTAACCTTCGGGTATGCATTCATGCAAACGAGTCATTCGAGTTCTTTTTGAAAAGGCCAAAAGCCTCAATTAAATTTCTCAATAGCATAAAAACTCAAAAGTTTTTCGAAATGAAAATTAATTGGAGGAAACCTTGAGGCTGATATACAATTGTTTAGGAATCCCATCAAATAATTATACTCATTGATTTCGTCATGAAGGAATGTTTCTTCAAATATACAGTATTTATAGGATCACTAAACGTACTTACAGCATTGCAGGGTCCGGTAAAGTTCGGATTCTGAAACATCCGGTGTTTGCTTGTGTAGGCAAAAAGTAATATATCTGAACTCGTCTCCAAACTAAGACAGCGTTGCTCGGTATGTTTAAGCAACAGGATTTGAAGCGATATAAAAAGCACTTGAATTATCATTTCACGTTTATGCAATAAACAGAATGCAGCTTTTAAGTTAGTTCCTGCGGAGGACTAATTGGGCCTGCGGCCCTAAAGCAAAGGGAATTAAATAGCATGACTATAATACATGGTGTTTGATCAGAAGTTAAGAACGGATGAGAATTAATTCTGTAAAGCAATCATTCTCTTGTTCCAGTCCCAAGTTGAATTCCAGCTGTTGGTTAATTTGTTCCAAGATTCTTATCTCGACGTAAAATTAAAGCGAACGTCATTTATCTCCCTCGTGATCTCTGATGTCATCTGAGAAAAGCCACGAAGATGGCGTGAATCAGCCAAGTTTTATAAGCTAGAAATAGCAACCCAAATGCTTTTAAATCAGATCCCAATGCTGGATGTTCAAGAATCAAATGAAGAGCAAATTTTTTCAGTCTAGGGATCATCCTGATTCCAGAACATATATGTCTATGTAGAGCAAATATGGTTTGAGATACAGCGGTACCAGACGGACAGAATCTCACTTTTATTACTATAGATAACACTAATACACTTTGGAGTAACAATCTCGTTGTCAGAATTCCGCTGTTCAAGCCAAAACGAAGAATAGCAATCTATTCGTGGTTCTTTTGATTCTATAGTAGCATACTCAAAGGAACTTTCAGTTTCATCACTCGCTTCTAAAATGAGGAATGGGTTGTAAACTGTGTTGACGATAGCAGCTCTGTCAGCTTTTTAAAACTTATGATGTGTTAGTTGAAAATCACACAGAAACACCATATTCTTGCCACCAAAATGGTAAATATTTTTTGCAAAACATTACGAAATGTGTGTGATACATACCTTGACATTTAAGGTAATTCATTTCAGATAACATCCTCGGCTCGAATATTTTTGCCGTTTTGCTGTTAATACCGCAGCTGCAAATAAACTCTGCCAATAAAAACTGAAATAGGGTAATATGGAGGAACTTGAGCTAACAAATATTGCAATATTGAGCTAACGAATATTGCAAATTACACTCTGCAGAAACAAACATATTAAACTCATCAGGCGTGGTTTGTTGTTCCAAGATTATCATTTTATGTGCATGTGGAAGACATCTCCCATCGAATAACGTAAACTATAAATTTTTCCAAATGCACTTTCTTCATAATATTTTTTAGCAACACTTTTAGCTTCAAACTGAATACACAGAAGTTATGTTAGCTTAGTGATGTGGTTTTGGGCATCTCATATTTTACAAAATTGCTACCCAGTTTGGATTACATGTAAATGCATTGAAGAGATCTGGCTTCAATTAGTGGCGAACAATGCTCACAGAATCTTGAAAAAGATTTTGTATAATTTGGGATTCGCAATGAAGAAAGGTACAAGTATAACATAATTCTTAGTACGGCAATCAGTACTGTCACTTTCCACTTGATAGCTTTCTGTTCTTAGTAATGATGTGATGCAACAACATTCAACGCTGATTCATTTTATTTTCTCCTGTAGAGCAGTAATTTACTCACAGCGTTAAAGATGTTAACTTTCTCTTAAATTCACGAATAACAAATCCAATTGTCCACGAGCTCTACTGATAAGATTTATACATTGCAAAAAAATGCGTGTTTACAAATAATGACAAAAAAAATGAAAAATACTTTTATTACATACAGTATAGAATACATAACATTAACTCCATTTCAATCTACAGGGTATAAGTTACATTAAACATTAAATAAATACCTCAATCTCAGAAAACTAACTATGCGACTTTGTTATCAGATGGAAAACAAAAGGATAGTAAAATAATATATTGTGTCAAGTGAATGATACAATAAGTTGTTGTAGCAGTTTATATTTTATTTGTTTTTGTTTTCTCTCATGTGCTATATCGCTTTCCGTTTATGCTGTTTAGTAGAAGAGTTTACCTTATTATTTTGTTTTCGAAGTAGATGTAGTTATTTATTGTTCAATGTAAATCATAGGTTGAAAGTTCAAATCTAGCTACAGTAGTTTAGTGTATTAGATTTGTATTTTATTTCTCATCGTATGTAACCGAACGTTTCGAGCTTTTTATATCGCCCTGCCACTCCTGTGATCAATTAGAGTGTTTAAGTTATACCAGTTAGGTTTCTCAAAGTAAAGTAGATACAATAGATGTACAGAAAAAAAAAACGGAGGTGCAATGAGATATACTATCTGTTATCAACATTTAAATATCTTAGCGTAGGGAAAATTCAGTTATATTCCTGTTGTTTTGCTTGGTAATGATGAAACCCAGCTGCAGTGCAGATGTTCTTGGTCGAGTAGACGAAGGTATCTTGATTCGTAACTCATTTTCATTTAATATTTTTTAGTGCACTTGAATCTATACACAACTTTGTAAACTGAACCATAGCTTAAATATGCAAATTGTGCATGAGCTGTACTGATGAAGTACTGAGATTTCAAAATGAGCATATACAGATGATGGAAAAAGAAGCAATGTTAACTGTAACGATTTGAAACTTCACATTATTTACACTGAAGATTAATACAGATGATGACAGAAAAATCCATTTCATAATTGCAATACAGAACGCTTATCATTAAAAATTAATTGTATTCGAACTGTGCTGCGGCCGCTGCAGGGAGTTTGGCAGCAGATGTGTTGCAGGTGCGGGAAGTTGAGATGGACCGTGGGAGGTTGGGGGAGTTCGGAAGTCTCTTAGAGGGGGAAGGTGCCGGCCTAGAGTTGGCACCACCGGAGGATCTGGCGGCGGGCGTGGTGGAGCGGACGGTGGTGTGTGGAGCCCTGTCCCTGAAGTAAAAAAATAGAAGTTGCCACGGTGGAGGCTGTGGAGGAGTGCCTGGGAGAGGTGAGGAGCCTCACAACATCTTGTACGAGGGTGTACAGCACGGTGGAGGTGAGATTCGCAAATGAGGAAGAAGCGATGAACCACTCCACTGTGGAGCTAGGAGCACCAGGGCGGGTGCTTCTGTCCACTTGCTGTGGCAAACATGTAGCAGGGGTAGGGATCGCCAGGGGTGTGCCCTGGGATTGGGGAGGGTTGGCTGGTGGCAGCCGTTCTTTGCAGCATGGAAGAAGAGGTGGGGGTGCTGAGG
>NC_068982.1:28705938-28712911 GCF_001194135.2 Octopus bimaculoides
CCCCAAGGGGAAGACGGAGATGCGGTGGAGCGGGAGCGGCAGAGCGGGAACGGCAGAGCGGAAGCGGCAGAGCGGGAGCGGTGGAGCTGAGAGAGGGAACGTGGCGCCAAGGGGCGAGACCCAGTATGTGAAAAGAGTTCAGAAAATGTGGAGGAACAGTTTACGGTGGTGAAGAGAAAGAAGAAGAGGGAGGGAAATGCGGACTTACCACCAAAGAGTCCGCCAAAGAAAAGAAAAGAAAGTACAGAAGAAGCTCAGTATGGGAGACCAGCAACATCGAGAAGAGCCAGCGCGGAGGAGCAGGTGAAATTGCTGAAGCGAAAAGAAGCAAAGGAGAAGAGGCCAGCAGCATCGAGGGAGGTCAGGACGGACGAGCAGGTGGGATTGCCAAAAGAAATCGATAAAAAAGATGTACAAATACCAACAACATCGAAGGAGGCCAGCATGGGAAAGCAAGAAGCATTACAGAGAAAAGAACCAAAACATGTATGGAACATGATTATGTATACGAAAAGTGTAGAAGTAGAAAAGAAAATTACAAAAAATGAAAGCAGCTATCAGGACGAGACTAATGTCGAACGAATACCCCAAAAATACCAAAGCAATCCTATTTGATAGCGCGAGAGGTGAAAAACTAAGAGAACTATTTGGGGACAAGAGAGAGATAACGGGATTGCGAGTGCAATTCGACAAATTGCTACCAGTGGTGGATTTAAAGATTTGATGCTGAATCTAGTGTGATAAAGAGGGAAAAAAGTAAGTAAAATTTTTTAAATTGTTAGTGACGTTAAAAAAAAAAGATTCAAAAGAAAAAGAAAAAAACAAGAACTGATTTACAAATGTTAACCAAAAAACATTTAAATGACACAGCCTGCGAGTGGGGAGCAGGGAATCCATTTCATTTTCGTTATTATAATTCATCTTTCATTCATTCGTTCTATGTTTTATATTCCCACTGTGCTGTGTTGTCTGTCCGTGTATCGTCCTCTCTATGTCGAACCTGAGTGCTCAATAACAGAAATCAGTACGCAGGGCGAAATGCTTACTGATATTTCGCTTGTCTAAGGTTCTGGAAGTTATTTCGTGTTAAACTTATCGTATTTCGGTAATTTCAACCAATCAATGACGTCTATTGAAGTGAAAACAATTACTGCTGTTGTTTGTCAACAAGACGTTCTGGCGGTGTAAATTTACTTTTTCACTGTTATTTCTGATATATTTACATTTGAGATACACGTGTATATAGTTTAATCAATTCAATTATTAGTTATTTAAAACAATTTTTCAGTTTATTTTGTTTGTGGAAGTATTTTCGTTTTGTTTTAGCGTTTTCGAAATTGCCTATTTTGGGATCTTTTCCTTTGAAAAATTACTGCCGTTGTTTGTCAACAACAACAACTATCGCCGGTACATATTTTGTTTGTCACTGTTATTTATGACATTGTTCGTGCGTTTGTACTGGTTTTTCGCTTTAGGGTTAGGGTTAGGGTTCGGGTATTAGAGTTAGGGTTAGGGTTTTAGGGTCGAATTTATATTCCTACTGTGCTGTGAAATATGTACCGCAGATATAAATTCGATCTTTTATATTCATTCTCTACTTATGCAGATCATGACTAAGAAATTTTTTATTAACTCCAAACTATTTCTGAGAAGATTGGAATATTTCTGAGATATCTTAAATGTTTAATGAACAATTAAAATATTCGACAAACATAACAGTTTTAAATTTAAAAATATATAACAATAAACAAAAATAAACACACAAACGAACAGCATTTTTATGATACATTCTTAAGTTAATCCTTGATATTCTTCCATTCTCCATTAACTATATTTTTTGTATTTCTTCAGAATAAATGTTTTAGTTCTCTTTGTTTCTCTATCTTAATATTTACAATTATTTTGCTTTTATTTTAATTTTCATAGAACACAATTTGTATGATGTTTTTGGAAAGAGTTCAAACAACGAGTGAGGAGGAAGAAGACTTAAGAAGGAATAAAGCGAGATATAAAAAAAGTGAGAAAACTAAAAATGAAAGAGAAAACGGTAAATGATAGGGAAAAAGGTGAGGGGAGAAATATTTTGTGAAGAAATGTGGCTGAGAGAAAATGTTAATGAAGAACATTTAAAATAATGTCAGGAGGGTGTAGATAAAGATAAACAAATGGAGGAAAGAAAAGAGAGGGGATCTACGTAAATAAAACAAA
The DNA here is from genome assembly GCF_001194135.2 of Octopus bimaculoides. Lineage (NCBI taxonomy): Eukaryota > Metazoa > Mollusca > Cephalopoda > Octopoda > Octopodidae > Octopus > Octopus bimaculoides. The sequence goes on from NC_068982.1 coordinate 28,708,147, forward strand.
ATAGTACAGAAAGGAGCTGAACTCACATTTTACCCAGCTACATAGCATCCTGAAAACTACGAGGACTCAAAGCGCACACACACAACATCACACACAATACACACGCACAACTACACACAGACACACACACATACTCACACACACACACATCAGTCATTAGTTTACCATGTAAATTCAAATTGACTGCCAGCTGGCACATGCGCAGGTCACCTGGAGAGTTTCGTGGATGGTCATAACACGAAGAAATTGTTAGTAAACACGAACAATGCTAAACTTTAATAAAATTAGACAATAATTTGTTTTATTCTGTTTTTCTGTACACACACGCACACACTCACACACACACATGTACGCACACTCACACACATACACCATACACACACTTGTGTTGTGTGTAATGTTTACGTTGTTTAGATAAAGTGAAAAGAAATAAAAACACTCAATATTAATTCTCGGCAATCGATGAAACTTAGTTTGAAGATAAATAGGTGAAATATTTGACAAGAAAGACACTATTAGAATGTATCATAGTAATGAAGTTAGCGAGTCTGATGTTTGTTTTTAATCTTAATGAAAATTGAATTATTTTCATTTCTTTGAAATAAAATTCGTAAAGTAATCACATATGTCTAGACATATTTTAAATGTAGAAGAAAAAAGTTTATCTGTGTGTATACCCACCCACCCACACACACACACACACACAAACACACACACACACACACACACACACATATATATATATATATATATATATATATGTATGTATGTATGTATATATATGTATATGCATATGTGTGTGTGTTTATATGTATAAACACAAGGAAATATATATGTTCATCTACATGGCTGAAAATGAAAATGAATTAAATACTAAATTCTATCTTGCCAGTGTTGGAGCACCTCTACTCAGTCGCTTTACCAGGTAGAACTAGCGATCAAATCTTCAAATCATACCTATTCGTCCATCCATCTTCTTCACCCACTATTCCTGGGAGGGAAGTCGAGATGGAGTCTTCAGGTACTTCCTCGGTAAGATCCTATCAGAAGCACCTGTCATTACGTTATCCAGTTGCATCCCCATGCATGATAAATTGAATCTATTGATACTATCCCACCATTTTGTTCTTGGTCTACCCCCAACACTTCTGCTCGTTGGCTCGGCTTGAACAGTCTGTCTTGCAATTACTTCATGAGGTATTCTTATCACATATCCATAGCATCGGAGCTGTGACATCTCAATACAAGATGTAGCGGCTCGACCTGCCGAGCTACGCACCCTGTCGAACAACAAACTGTACTTCAGAGATCTTTCAGACAAACTTCATTTCGGCTGTTTGTATCCACGGTGGTACTCTTTCGATAATTACTCATCATTCATGACCATAGCTAAGCATAAAAACGAAAACTAAATTGAAAATAGCGAGTTTGGCATTTTTTACAACCTTCTATTCTGAGGATTGAATGCTGGAGCTGGCGCATCACTTTGCCAGCACCTGCAGTTTTAGCATCTAACGCGGCCCTTAAATCACACAGAAATTTTTATGACCCACGCATCAGATAATATAGTTAATAATAACCAAGCGTATGCCTGAATAAATGGCGCTGTAGTCGCGGTTGGAAAGCTTATAATCAACATCGACAATATATTATTAGCGAGGTGTTATACAATTGGTGAATATGTCATATTTTAAATTCCAGTCGAGGACAAAAACTGCAATGAACTGGAGTTCTTAATCGACAAGGAAAGTATCTTTCTCAACATCTTCATACTTTTAAATTTAAAATACACTACAACTTATTAGCTAATAAGGGCACCTTTTAAAGTTAGAATACGTTTCATTCGTGTAAAAATCAGATGCCCTTTTAAAGGCAAATAATATATATATATGAATTTACCATCAAAGATGTTAAAACTCAACACAATAATAAGTCGCTTTAAAACTTGAAACCTTACTCCCATCCACCACTTGGGCATTCTTAACCATTGCTGCCCGTTAAATACATCAAAATTAGTTCATAAAGTAAGTCAACAGTGTAGCGTATAATATTGTTTATATTTTGGGTTTAAGGCTAGCAATTGTAAAAGGAGAAGTTTTGTCGTTACCATAGACACAAGTACTTGCCTGGCATCTAATTTTATTTGCCTCGGAGGATTTGAAAGACAAAATAGACCTCGATAAGATTTGAAACTGGAAAAGAAAGAACTATAACTAAATACCGCAAAGTATTTTGTCCGACGCTCTCAGGATTCTGCTAATCCATCGATCTAGTGTACGATATATTAAATCAGTAAATAAATCCGATTCCATAGTAGCTTGCTACGAACTTGCTATAACTCTACAACCATCTTGGCTTGAGTTTGGCTCATTCAGTCATTTCATGTACAGTTCTTGCAGATATATGTTCTGACTCTTTATCATTAATAACAGCCCTCAAATACTTGAGTATCTATAGATTCTGTCCTACTACAACATCCCTGGTGAGGTGACACCGTTAGCATTTGTCGCCGAGTTAAATTGCTTTATCACTGATTTCCGTTTCAAACATCGTGCCAGACTATCAGTTAAATACATTCCAGAAAATGATTACTGCTTATTTATCATTTAATATTTGCTAATGACTTTGAAAAGCGTGTATGCGCACATCATTCTGTGTGTGTGTGTGTGTGTGTGTGTGTGTGTGTGTGTGTGGTGTAAATAACATATTCAAATATCGACGATTCTGCATTAAAAATTCATGAAACCTTGTCCGAGGCTTAGATTAAAAAAAAAATTTCAGAACGAAGTAGTGAAAACAGCAAAAATTATTTATAACAAGCGTTATTGGTTTACTGTATTACTAGAATTATGATGGCGGAGTAGTAGAAGACGGAGAGAGCCGGACTTAATGCCTTAAAATATTTAATAACATCTCTTCACTTCTTGAGTTCAAACTCAAGATATAAATGCCACTTAAGTACTAGTTTTAATTAAAACAAATATATTCCTCCCTAGAAATGTATGATCATGTGCCAAAATAAAAAAAAATATATTATATTCGAGAGGGGAGATGTAAAACCAGAAACAGAATACCGGACAAAATGTGTTGTATTAAATTTAGTCACAACTCTTCTCCATCAGAATTCAAGTGCATTCTACTCATTCTTTGGCTTTCATCCCTCGAAACTGATAAGTATTAATCATGCTGTGGAATAGATTCAACTAAGTATAATTTATCCCGATGATTTCGTTTTAATCCTGTACCAGTTTAAGAAATCAATAATTTGCAGAGAAAGGTGAATTATATTTAATATCGCATTTAGCAAGAATGCGATTTAGCAGAAACGTTTGAGATCAAAAGTGTCTGATACTTGGTGGTTGATACTTCTGTTTTCTGATTTAAAATAACGTTTTGACAAGCTAACAACTGAGATTCTACACGTTCGACTCACGATTTAGAAATAGCGGCCAAGTATTTTTCAGCTCTAAGATGTCTTAAAGTGGAATACATTAGATATCACAGTCCTTGTTATATTGTTGTATTATGCACACAAAAGAAAAGATAAATGCGATGCTCTTGACTAGAATGTCTTTGATATAGGGCAAAACAACAACAATAATATCAATCACCACAACAAGTAAATATCTCCAGGTTCGATCGCAATATTTTTAATTTTAGGATGGATAAAATAGAGTAAACTCTTAAGTCGATTGCCTCGCAATATTGTTTCTTGACAAAGAGTAAGCCCACTACAAAAAAAAAAGAAAGACAAATAAAACAAAAAAAGAAAAACCTATTAATATGTAATATTTAAGATTCATATTCTTATTAAAATCTTTTATCTTTTTATACAATATAATATATTCTAGAATATTGATTATAATAGCTACGATAAAAGTGCCATCACGTGAATCTCTGTTACGTCTGCAGTGGCCACACACACTCTCTCTCTCTTTCTCTCTCTCTCTTTCTCTCACACACACACAAATGCAAACGCATTACATATCTGTGACAATGAGAACTTAAAAACAACATGCCCCGGAGATTTACATCCATAACAAGAACAACCCCCAAAATAAAATTATATATGATATACGGTACAAAAGGTAAATATCACATCGGGTCACGGAATATCACATGAAGATAATGATAGGTATTTGTGGCGATCGATGCAAGGCCGATATACGTTTCCTTTTCTACATAGCAGGGTATGTCACGATGTGGCGCAAATTCGTTTACTCAGACATGCGTAAGTATACCAATATATGTAAATATAGAAGTATAATATATGCATATATATACTCACACATAAGCGCGCGCACACACACAAACTCGAATCCACAGATAACTATTAGGCATTTTGATTCCGAGTCATTTGTGACCAATATATGACATAAATGGTATATATGTATGTGAATGGTTGTAAATATATGTGTATATTACAAGCATGGCTGTGTAGTAAGAACCTTCTTCCTAGCCACACGGTTCCGGGTTCGGTGTCTCCTTTTCTACTTTAGCCTCGAGTCGGGCGTCCCCCACCACTGCTTGAGAGCTGATACTGGTGTGTTTACGTACCTGTAACTTAGCGGTTTGGCAGTTAATTGACCGATAGAATAAGTTCCCGGATTAAAGAAGATTACTGGGTGTCGATTCATTCGACTAAAAATTCTTCAAGGCGAAGTCTAATGACTGAAACAAGTAAAATATAAAGGAGATACATACATAAATACACATACATACATACATACATACATACATACATACATACATATATATATATATA
>NC_068982.1:28713156-28717407 GCF_001194135.2 Octopus bimaculoides
CACAAACGCACTGTCTTAAGTAACTGACGAAGGGAGACAGGTCGCCAGCGCACATAACCGGATCGCGATTTCGTATTTTTGATGTAGGCCATCTTAATCCCCACCAGGCTTTTAACACATAGTTACACTCAGCTACCTCTGTCAGTCTTCCAAGAAAAACCGAGTGTTGATTTCCAAAGCGCTAAAAGTGTAAACAACATATTAAAAATGGTGGCTTATTGGCAATTAGAACCTAAAGCCAAAATCAATAGAGGTCACAGAAGTGATAGAGGGTATTGACTAGCACCGCTCTTGCTAAAGATAAGAGTTAAACTAACTCAAAGCCACAAACGCACTGTCTTAAGTAACTGACGAAGGGAGACAGGTCGCCAGCGCACATAACCGGATCGCGATTTCGTATTTTTGATGTAGGCCATCTTAATCCCCACCAGGCTTTTAACACATAGTTACACTCAGCTACCTCTGTCAGTCTCATAAGAAAAAACCGAAATTACTTTCTCCTCCCCACCACACACATGTAATCATATATTGCAGATGAGCAGGAAACTAAATTGCTATCTTAGTAATTGATAGAAGTACAGCACGACAAACTATTAAACTATTAACATAAGCTACGGACCCAATTTTCTGCGGGAATTTGTTTCTAATCTTCTGTGATGACTTACGACAATTTGGTTTAAGTTAAACAGAGACGAAGAAATGCTATGCATATGCATTTGTAAGATAAACTGTTGTAAGATAAATACATAAGTAACTGTATATATTCATTGGGATCTAAGTATATATAAATATATGCCACCGACAATCTGATCAGTTATTTAGATAACTGAAATATGTCTGCCGTTTTGCAAGATTGGTTACCAGACATAGTTAACGCTATACTTGCACATTTTCTATCTTACACACTCACATACACGTACATACACTTATATACGTGCTCATATACACACGTATACGTATACACACTATATTATATATGCATATATTCATAACACACGCATATATATATATATATATATATATATATATACACAAACACATAATCTATCTATCTATCTATCTATCTATCTATCTATCTATCTATCTATCTATCTATCTATCTAACTATCTATCCTTTCTCTCTTTCTAGAAGTGGATCTGACAGATGTAAAATTAATTGTTTTTAGGTCATTCAATTTTCCTCAACTGATCAATAGACCGACCGATTGAGTAAACCTATCAGTAATGTATGTTGGCACCGGTGTTAGCCAAAGACCAAATAGATGAAGCTGTTCCTGAGAAAAGGAGTCGTTAAAATTCGTCAAATTCGAACGCCATATATGTATAAAGAGAGAAAAGGATAAAGAGACCAATGGCATAGTTAACTTTGCCATTGATCTCTTCATTTTTTTCTCTCTTTATACATACACACGCTAATACACGACCTATGTTATATTCCCCACTCATGTTTATACAACGAAAGGGGCAAAACTAGCTGGTATACAACACTTACTCGGTATTACCTGTATCTTTGGGTTTGGTTGAATCCAATACCCTTCATAACCTTATAAACATATATATATATATGTATATATATATATATATATATATATATATATATATATATATATATTACCTTTTACTTGTTTCAGTCATGTAACTACGGTCATGCTGGGACACCACCTTCAAGGGTTTGTAGTCGAGCAAATCGACTCCAGGACCGGACTTATGTTTTGAATCCTAAGACTTATTCTATCGGTCTCCACTAAGTTACGGGGACGTAGACACACCAATACTGGTTGGCAAGGGGTGGTAGGGGACACACATAGACACAGAAACACATACATAGATACAGCAAGCCCAACTTTTTTTCTGTCGAGGGCTGATATGCTCCAATATGAAATTATTACCTCCGCGAAGAAAAGAGGTTATGTTTTCATCGGCGTTGGTTTGTCCGTCTGTCCGTCAGTGTGCAAAATAACTCAAAAAGTTGTGAATGGTATTTGATGAAACTTACAGGAAAAGTTGGTAATGACACACGGAACAGATGATGAAATTTTGGTAGTGATCCGGGAATTTTGTGGATTCTTGAAGGATGTTTCATTTGTTATATTTACTTTACATGAAGTATTACAATGTTACTTTCTCTGATTATCTCCCTTGAAAACACGTTCATCGTTTCCACGTAACCTATGGTGGCGTTGCTGTTTCCAAAGTTTATTTTCGTTTCTCAATTAGTAATTTTACTCGCGTATCTATCTTAAAATGAACTGCCTGGCGGAGGTCTGCAGTGGATGACATGACAAGCCTTGACTATTGGGATCAACTCAAAAAGCTCAGGCTTTGCTCCCTCCACCGCCGCTGTAAGCTCTATATCATCTGTATGATGTGGAAAATATTCCATCAGCATTGCATGTCTTTAAAATTCGTCCGAGGCTTGGCCCCCGTGCCATCCGTCCACTACAGAAATGTTCGTGTCGTATCACAATGCTATGACAGAACTATTTCACCTCAGTTGGCCCTGCTCTCTTCAACATCGTGCCAGACACACATGAAGGAGGAAAGTGACTTCACAGCATTCAAACGATCTCTAGATAATTACTCCCAACAAATACCAGATAAACCACCCACACCCAGATATCTCCCTGAAAACAATAACCCTCTGCTTGAATGGGATACGGTTCCCCAAAGCTGACTGTGTATCTCTTCCAGGTGGTGCTATTAAATTAGACATGGCCCGAGTGAGCTTCGGCTGAAACTTATCTAAGTAATCTAATCTATGCTGTAACCTTTTAATCAAAGCATAACAACGTGGGTAGAGGCTGATATTTTAACATTTCTGATGGTCTTAAGTATATATAAAAAAAATCATTAAAGACTTTTATTGAACTACATTCAGAATATATCTATAAGCTATTGTGTTTAGACCTGGTTTCTATCTTCAAACTGTTCCATTTTGTAGATGCATTTTTTTTTTAATAAAGCACTCGGAAATTAGGAAAATCAAAAATCTGCAACAATCTTGGTCCCATGAGAATCGGATAATGGATTTTCAACTAATTAAAGAAACTAATTGTGGTGATCATAGTTTTGACGGTGATTGTGGTGAAAGCAGAGACAGTGTTGATGATGACGATGGTCGAGATAAATAAGGCTGTTGTCATTGATGTATTATAGCTGCTTCAAATGATTCCTGTTTTTAAAGGTAATTTTTTTTCAAAATCATATGGGTGTGTTATTTTTTTTTTACTCTAGCCAAGGAGGTTATATTTTTGTTGGCGTTGGTTTGGAAAATTGGGCGATTTTCAGTATGCGTGTATACTGTTGGAAATGAGCTGCTTGGCGGGGGTCTGCGCACTCCGAGTGCTTTTCTAGTTTACCTGAGGCAATGCACGGTGATTGTTTATCAGCTTTAAGTTTATAAAATATTATTATTAATATATATGTGTGTGTGTGTGTTTGCGTGTGGGTGAGTATGTGTGTGTACGACGGGTTCTTTTTTTAGTTTCCGTCTACCAAATCCAGTCATAAGGCCCGAGGCTAAAGTAGAAGATTCTTGCCCAAGGCGCTACCCAGTGGGACTGAACCTGGAGACATGCGATAGAGAAGCGAGCCCATAAATGCAAAATGAGGCGGGGAAAATAGTACTCGAATAGCAGAAAGATAGATAGATAGATAGATAGATAGATAGATAGATAGATAGATAGATAGATAAATACAGACACATATACACCAACAAACAAATTTATAGATCATGAGGTGACTAAAATAGTTAGATAGACTAGCAGAGTAGATGGTACATAGATAGATAAGCATCTTTATATATTGGAATATATGAAATACAGAAAGAACTCTTCAAGGAGGGTTACATATCTTTTAAACAGTTACCAGAGTCAGAGGTTGTGAATGTTACCTCACCCTCAACAAGAATCTGTTTCCTGGCATTCATGGCTTATAGCGTGATGGCCTCCCTCTCTTTAAACCATTCTCTTAAAATCTTCTGGTCTTCAGCGATATTTCAAAAACATCTGCCGATGCATTCTTTCAATAGTTTTCAGCCAACTAAGTTATACATATGTCTATGAGTTCAACACTTGTAAGTGTATCATGTGATTGAGATTGCTGGGCTAGGAAAATGTGTGCGTTTGAATATATGTGTGCGCATACGTGAGTGCATGTGATTATGTATATGGATACGTATGTATTATGTACATATCTATACATACATCTATGTATATCACACGCCTATACACGCATATATATATATATATA
>NC_068982.1:28717816-28721231 GCF_001194135.2 Octopus bimaculoides
AGAGAGAGAGAGAGAGAGGAGGGGGAAGGAAGAGAAAGAGCGAGTGAGAGAGAGCCTCGCAAATATGCTCACACACACAAACACACACACACACACACACACACACACACACACACACACACATACACAGACACACTTCTCGGGATGTCATTTCAAAATTCGGTATATCCGTGTGTGTATGTGCGTGTATGTATGCGCGTGTTTGTATGACACTGTGTACAATTCTTATAAAGTTAATGCATTCGTATGTGTTTCTTGATTACGCCGTGATTATGTGTATGTACATAAAGAGAGCGGGAGAGAGTGAGAAATAGAGAGAAAGAGAGAAAGGTGGAGAGAGGTAAATAAATATATAGAGAAAAACAGACGCATAGACACGCACACAAACACATACATTACACGGTTACGTTGACACATGCGCAGAGGCAGAGGGAGAGATATATCTGCAGAGAAACAGAGATAGAGAAATTTAGATTTACGCCCGCACATGTACACACGGACGTACAAAAGCCATACACATGCGGGCACGCAACCACGCATATATGCGTGTTTGTAGAATTACTGGTCCAGATTATCAATAGAATTATTTACGTCTACATGACTGTTTGTTTGGGTAAGTTTCAGTATCCATGGTAACGAATTGTATATAAAACTTTTTTGTCCATTATTTATTTATTTACTTAAGCAATGCATACAACCGTGTGTGTGTGTGTGTGTGTGTGTGTGTGTGTGTGTGTGTGTGTGTGTGTGTGTGTGTGTGTGTGTGTGTGTGCGTGCGGGTGTGTAGGTGGCTGCGTATGTATTTTATTTAAAAAATGTATCTTTGTCTGGCTAGGACATATATTGCCCACAAAACACGGATATACCACACATATGTGGGTGTATGTACATATGTGTGCGTGTAGGTATATATGCTCATATATGTGTGTGTGTACGTGTGCGTGTGTGTGTGTGTGTGCGCGTGTGTGTGTGTGTGTGTTACTAACACTCCATTGTATTACTTGCGCGAAACTGACTCGTTAGATCAGCCTTGATGGATATATAATACTGTACATTTCGAACACACACACACACACATGATGGACTCTCCCGTTGAAGACGACGTATGAGCATTCAGCTTTTGCCGAATGACCTGCACAAATTATTTGTTTATAGTGATCAAATGTTCGTGCCTCACATTAGCTTAATATCTCCATCAAATCGACGTTGTTTGAACAGCTGTACTGCGTACCACGCGCTAGGTTTCGAAGTCAGCGCAGAGCAGCGTCAGATAGTGTTTTGCTCAAGAGCAGAATGCACCACCCGGTCTAGGAACTGAAATCACGGTCTGCTAGATCGTGGGTGCAACACCTTAACCACTATGCCATCTGCTCTCTCTCTCTCTTTTTCTCTCTCTCTCTTTCTCTCTCTCTCTCTCTCTCGCACACTCACATACACACACACGCACACACACACATATGTATATCTCGGGTCGACCAAAACCTTGTTAGTAGATTTGGTAGACGGAAACTAAAAGAAGCCTGTCGTATATATATATATATATATATATATGTGTGTGTGTGTGTGTGTGTGTATGTGTGTGTGTGTTGGTTTGTTTATGACCCCGTAACTTAGCTGTTCGGCAAAAGACACTGATAGAGTAAGTATTAGGCTTTAAAAAAAATAAAGACTGGGGTCCATTTGTTCGACTAAATCCCCTCAAGGCACTGTTCCAGCATGGCCGCAGTGAATTGACTGAAACAAGTAAAAGAATAAAAGAATATATATGTATATTCTATGCGCGTAGAGTGTCACTCATTTACCGACCGCTGAGAGAAGAGTTGCTTATAGTTATTTAATGTATTCCAAAACTCGGATAAAACGATATCAATTCTCACTAATTTATATAACACTAATGAGGGCAACTCTTAATTAATAGAAATACATTAAACAGCCGGGTGACACTTCAATTTCTGTCCACTCTGAGAAAAACCATAGTAATATTATCCATCGTTAGGCTAAAAGAATGCGTACTTCTAAAACTACAAACTCCTAAATTCATCTTAGCTCTTCATGTATCCCAGCGTCGTGTAATGCTTCTATCAATTAATAAATCGCGTCGAACGTTTGTATCAATGTTATACGAATTATGTGAGACCAATTTAGCTGTGTCTATGCTTGTATATCGGGGAAAGAATCTCTCATCCTTGATGAAACGACAATAAAATAATGAAATTATTTATGTTGGTTGTCAATAGTAGAACTAAACGGGATCAGCATGTTAACTTTTATGAGGTAGGCCTGAACAGCAATATTACCTGTGTGAGTAGTGACAGACTGAAAATATCACATTCTCTCTAATATTCAATCTAGTTTTGATAGCCTATAGATTCTGGTAGCTGTCATGAAACCAGAAGAGGTAGGTCGGTCAGTGCGCAACTGTTGTACATTCCAGCACAATAACATTACTGACGTTGCAGCTATGTTTTGTATATGCTCTTCATTCAAAATTGGACAAGAAATGTATGTATGCAGAATGCTAATGTAATACTACTGGTGGCTGTTGTATCAATCTATGGATGTTTAAAGGTGATTTTTCAAATAGTAACGAAGACGATGTAGTTTCGAGTTTGCCACGGTGGTAATCAGTACCACTGCATGTCACAAATGATTTTATATTTTCGTAATTTTATACCGATGAATAATTGATCTCCGAATGCGGCAGGTGCATAACGTATGCTGGTGCTTAGTGAACTGTTTTTCTTCTTTTTTATAATTTGCAGTTCATTTTGGTATAATTTGAGACCTTGGCATTCAGCTGGCATTATCCAATTTGTATCTAGTGTATTATTTCTACACCATCGTTGCTGTTTCTTTCTGTTGGACAAATGTGGCACGTATGAATGCTTGGATTGTTTGTGAGGCATTTTGCTTTCTTCGTAATGTCGTCTATGAGGAATGTGAATGTTAAGTGTCTATATCTTAGGCATTTCTGGTAGCTATAAGCTGCTGAGTGTGATAGTTATTTGTATTTGATATTCTTTGGGGCGTCTAGTAAGAAGCAAGGAACTGGATTTGGTAGATACTACGCAATGTGTGATGTTCTGGAGCAAGTTTTCTTGGTGATAGATATTGGGTTGGAGAATTCATGCGGCCGTGATTGCAAAGCATTGAGATAATGTGAATGTGATATCATGCTTATATAGGACTATGTATGTTTGTGGTATGTTTTTAGGTGGTTTTCTAAGTATAGGTAAGAACAAGTTGGTGAAAGGAGGAAACATTGTGGTGTTACATTCACGAAATTAGGACATTTATTGGTGTAGTTGCTGAACAGTACATTGCATTGTTGACCTGGCAATGTTTTGTGTTGTTAGTAGTTATAATATGTACGTACATGCATATATATATATATATATATATATATATATATATA
>NC_068982.1:28723084-28730062 GCF_001194135.2 Octopus bimaculoides
ATGCAAGAGAGAGAGAGAGGAGAGAGGGGGAGGAAGAGAGAGAGAGGGAGGGAGGGAGGGAGAGAGATTGAGAGGAAGAATAGTTTAGAGAAAAAATTTGTTTTAACGAAGACATAATTATATTTGTAAGAAACTAGTACGAGTGTAATTTCATACATTTGACAACGAACTGGAAGCTTCAGATCGGTTACAAGTTAGTGATAAGTCGTAAAGAGTATGAAAGATGGTGATGTTGCAGTGACAAGAATCAGGGCTACGTTATCTAATGTACCCTTACCATATTTAACACGGTAGGCTATGAACTGTGGGTGGTTTGGCTTATATTTCTAGCAGGGAAGCCTACGGTTCACAGGCACCCTCGTTTAATCATAACTGTTTTTAAGGTGATGGATTCTCACGTAGTGAATGCGCGTGGTTTAATGGTTAGGGTATTCGGGCTCACGATCGTAAGATCATGAGTTCAATTCCCGGCGATGCGTTAAGTCCTTGAGCAAGACAATTTATTTCATGTTACTCCAGTCCACCCAGCTGGCAAAAATGAGTAGAACCTGTATTTCAAAGAACCAGCCTTGTCACATTCTATCTCAGGCTGAATCCAAATAGGATCTCTGATGCATCACCTTATTATATAACATATCTTGAGCAATTTTTACGTGGCAGAGCCCATTCTTTTCTAGGAGTTACTACAGTCGATCCCTATTTACAGTTCTATAAAATATAATTCTTTAGAATGAGAACAGATATAGGAATTGTCTAAATGAATGCCTGCAATTTTTAAAAAGAACCAATGCTTGAAAGCTGTCACCATTTCAGCTGCAAAACCTTTTGATGTCATTCACTCGAATCTATTCGGATGGACACTTGCGAAAAGACGCATTTGGCTGAACGTGTGAAGACAAAGTGAAAGGGGAAACAGGTTACATCTTTTGGTAAATGGATTCATAAACTTATTTTCCATTGGTTGGAAGACCAAAACATTCCCTGGGGGTGTACCGATTTGACGTACTGTAACAGTGTTAATCGCAATCCTAGCCAAGTTCAGACTCTGAGTGGCATGCTAGCGATATACACTTTACAGAATATGTTTAAAATTAAATAAATGATTTTTTTCTTTTTCCAAATTTGAACCAAGTACTTGACTAAACATTGCCACGGACCTGGTCTACGAGTTGTGTGTTTAAGTAAATCAGCCAAAATTCTTAGTTGATGATCTAAACTAATTTCAAAAAAATTTAGTTGCATCCTGGTATATTCTGATCTCACATTTCGTCGATTTTTAAGCAGTCTGTCATCCTTCCACGGTCTACAAAACTTGTAACAGCGTGAGATCGATTTAATCGACTACCCCTGGCCCACACATACGCCTGTGACATTAGTGTCGTATTAAAGAAAGAAATTATAAATAACGAAATTACACATTGCGTTGATAAATATGACTAATGGAATTACCAGTTAGTCTTTTTTTATTTCTGTTTGTAAATAACTCCTGAGTATCCCGCATATAACATCAGGAAAATATCAAAACCTCAATTTCCGATTTTTCTGTGGTGAAAATGTTTATGTCATTAGCAAATTGTTATTCCACATATATGAAATTTATTATTATAATTATCATTATTAAGGCGGCGATCTGGCAGAATCAGTAAGGTACTGGACGAAATGCTTAGCGGTATTTCGCCCATCACTACGTTCTGAGTTCAAATTCTGCTGAGGGCGACTTTGCCTTTCGTCCTTTCAGGGTCGATAATATAAGTACACAGCTACGCCTGGGCCTATGTATTTAATAGATTTTGCTTTAGAAAAGCTTAACTTGTTGGTAAAATATTTATTAAAGTTTGATTATGCAGTCTCACTTTAAAACATTTTCCTAAGTAAAACCGTAGTTAGAAAAGATATTTTATCTATAGAAGTCTTATTCCTCTGAAAAACAGTATTCTCATCATAAATCATATCATCATAAGCCATACCAGAATAAATCATACCAATCATATGAATATCGGATTGTGCTACGTGATATGGTATACGTGTAAACATATATAACAACCAACGATTTTTCTTAATGACATGTCAACATAGCATCGTGTATTTGATGTTTGTTTTTCTATCATTAGTATCTATATACAATATTTCTTGTTTTTTATTTGTTATGCTGTTACGGTATTTCACAATGTGGAAGTTTATCAGGATTTAAGTGTAGATTAGATGGTGCTGTCTGTTGGTGAATGAGGAGCATTCTTGTAGAGAAATAAAATTCTAAATTCTCTCCTGCATTTGTCTGTTTGAACTTATTACGTTACCAATGTTTCATTGAATCTTTCAACTGCTTCTGCATACTGGGGTATAACTTTTCTATGCTCTACTTCACATCGTTCTTATAATTTACAACCTATGAAATATAGGCTGTTATCAAAAGCAATATTTTTTTCTTCGTTTTAGAATTTCCGATATGTAATGGCAAGAATTTTATGCAGATGATTTAATTATGATTCCCTTTGTCTCTGTGACAAACATTTCCGGCCACTCTGATGTTGCATGATTTTGGTTCTCCCAACACATTTGGCATTTTATGCATGTTTAAGGTGCCAAATAATCAGACGTTTCAAATAACATACATATCAAAGCATTCCTATTTTTTGACTCTGTAATCTGAAGAGATTGGGACATCTTCCTCCTGTAAGGTATTTATCCAAGCTCAATATTGAAATCCAACAATAAAGTAGTTATCCGTATAAATTCATAATGACAGGGAGTGTTTTGTTTGAAGAAAACTCATTCAAATGAATTACAATAGTTTCTTACAGAACTGGTAGGCATGCTAAATAAAACTGAACGTGAACATCAAGTGAACATCAAGTTAAGTCAAATCATATAGTAAGTATGCAACACTACAATAATGCAAACGTGATATGGCAAGAATAGAAATGTCTATTTTCTAGATATTACAATTATACATAAAATGTTATTATATTCTATAATACTTTCATGCTAAAGTGCTTTCTTATACTGTACACTAACAATGTAAATAATTTACAATTAGTCAGCGATGCACTGTCAGTGACGAAAATGAATAAGTGTTCAATAGCCAAGTCTACCAGCCAAAGTGACCCTGATTGTGGTAATTCGACATGCTAGAAATAGAATCATAATCTTTCTCAAGCACGTCCTGCCGTCTAAATAATATGATCTAATCCTAGATACATTTCTGTGATTATATATCTGCTCAATTAGTTTTTATTTTAGGCTAAACAACACCAATAACTTTCAAGTTTTATAAACAGGTAATATGATGTATTTCATATGACCTACCAGTGAAGATGACCTACCAGTTCTTTTATCCACAAATTCCTGGTAAGTGAATAAATTATAATTACGAAACCAAAAGTTTTTTTTTCTCAATTATCAGTGTAGAGTAGTTGGTAGAGAGAGTATTAGCCTAGCATTTTCAATGAGAAAGAAAGTTCTATATTCGGTGACGGAACAATTTTCAATGTATTTTCATAAAAAAACGCTTGTTTCAATTTATAAGATGAATGTTTGCCTGAAAGCGAGCAGAGAAACAACGTTTTTCATATTTTTTGTTAAAGATAATCTATTTATGTGTGATCCAGCATTGCTATTTACCTGGCTTCTGCCTGAAGGACAGAAACGACAAGGTATAAGGAGAAAAAACAAACAAACAAAAAAAGACAAGAGGCAACGTATTGAGGGAAAGCAACTCAAGACAGATAATATCTGAATGTAGTGTTGAATGACAGGGGAAATGAGTGATGGGAGAAATAATTAGTAAGAAGTAAAACAAACTAGGAGAAACTAACAAGCACGGAATTAATCAAACTGATCATGATATTTTTCACGACATTTCTAGAGAAAAATTCTTATCACATAAGCCAGAGTTGATTAGAATAAGAGCAAGAGTAGAATGAATTACAAGCGTAACCCTTCTGACAGCTCTAAAATATCGATTCTTTCAACAGGTAAGAGATATTTCGACGTGCGAGTAGAATATAAATGTTACTGATAAGGCAGGAAAATTAAATAAGAGATTAAATAGTTTTAATGATATTAAATAAAAATGTTGGAAAAACAATGCGAAAGCAATGTAAAGCGTCAAAGGAAATTCCCTGAGGATATTTTCCCCCCAAAGCATTCCGTATTCATTTGCTTTGTAAATATTCTGAATGCAACAACTGATAAGTGTGAAATATATATATATATAAAAACAAAAATCATTTGTTTAAAATAAATGAATAAATAAGACATCTTTAAATAACACAAATACATTAAGTAGCGCTGTAAAGTAGCCAGTCAAGAAGGTGAGTCCACGAACCGGGTTCGTTCTGTCGTCGAAGCTATTTCCCAAACTCTCTAGTGATCTTGGGTGAGTGATGACCGTAACACACCTAGTGGAAATTTATCAAACCTTATCTTGTCCCAACTTATCTAATGTAGAAGCTACTTATGCATAGTTAAAACATCCAAAAATGCAAACAAATTTAGTGTTCAGTACAATAGATTAAGTTACTGGCGATTTGTGACCACTATGCTGTTTTAATTCCTGGATCTACCTTTCTATCTATCAATCAATCTATCTATATATCTATCTATCTATCTATCTATCTATCTTTCTATCTATCTATCTACCTCTCTCTCTATATATATATGAAAAAGATCAACGGTACCACCTGTGCCATAGGCTCATGAGGCCGGTTTCTTTGATTCTGTGGCATACGTTCTATGATTATTCATTTTGGTGCAAGGTGAAATGAAGAACAACGAATCGCCCGGTCTGGGTACCAAAACTATAATCTTATGATCATTAGTGCAACAGCCTAAGCACTAAACCATACGTATGTATGTATGTATGTATGTATGTATGTATGTATGTATGTATGTGTGTGTGAGCGTGCGTATACATGTATGTATTTGTAGATGTGTGAGTGAGGGCACACGTATGTGTGTGTTTATGTATGTATGTATGTATCTCTCTCTCTCTCTTTTTCTGTATATATATATATATATATATATATATATATATATATAATAATAAAAAAATACGTAAGCATACCATACACACAGGCACAGACACACACACATACTGTATTTAAGAAAGGATGAACATCACAGTATTATTATTGCTCGCTAAATTTATATTCCTGTGCTTCTGTTAGAAATCAAAATTATAGAATATATAGTTACGTATTGAATATCCACATTTGTTATTTTGTTTTTCTTTATTCCTTTTCGGTTTTTTTTCTTTCTGCTTTATTTTGTTTTTACCTTTTGTTTTTACGTCGTCCAGATATCAACGATCAGGAGAGTGAGTAGATGCCACTGTTATTACAAGAACTAATACTATCACTGCTGCTGTTGCAAAAACTACTGATTCATACGTCTATTTGTTGACTCTAACATATTGGTTTTCATCCCAACAGTTTCGTGTGCGTTTTCTTCTGCTTTACAGTCTAGCATTGAATAGTTTAAACCATAGAGTGTGGGGAAAGAACTAGAGTTTCAATTTCTACTGAAAGCACAGGTAGGAAACTCACACTTCCATACATGGACGGTTTGTTGTTTGCGAGATATGATACAATTCTATACAATTTAAAATGCAAGTAATTCGAGGATATAAGGTCGTTACCATTTGCATTTTTGTGTTTTATCTTTATTTTTTAATGTGATGTAAGTTTATTATATCTTCTTCGAAAAAGAATGCAGTAATTCACATTCAGAAGGTGTTACAGAAGTTTTCATAAATAACTTACGAATTTATTAGAGTAAATTACATTGAGTGAAGAAGTATTATTAAATGAATTATTAGAATCTCGTGAAGGCTTAGGATGGAAAACTATTGAACAATTTTATTTGAAGACGTTGAAATTTCATGTAGGCATATATATATAAGAATGTGTGTGCGCACGCGTGTTTATATCTTTTATTTTGTACTTTTTTTTCAGTGACTAGACTGCGGCCATGCAGGGGCACCGCCTTGAAGAATTTTAGTCGAACAAATCGACTCCGGAATTTATTATTGTTATTTTCTAAAGCTTGGTACTTATTCTGTCAGTCTCTTTTGCCCAACCGCTTGGTTACGGGAACGTAAACACACTAACACCGGTTATCAAGCGATGATGGGAGACAGACACAAACACACACACATATACATATATATAAATGCAGACGGTTTCTTTCAGTTTACGTCAGCCAAATCCTCTCACAAGGCTTTGGTCGGCCTGAAGCTATAGTAGAAAACACTTACCCAAGGTGTCACGTAGTGAAACTGAAGTCGGAACCATGTGGTTAGGAAGCAAACTTCTTACTATACAGCCACGCCTGTATATATGTATGTAAATATGTACGTATATGTAAACGTATCTATATATATATAAATACATAAATATATATATATATACATAAAAATATATTTGTATATATATATATGTATTTACATAAATATTTGCATGAATATGTATAAGTGTGCGTATGCTTACGAATGCCTTAGGAGTATTTTATCTTTGATATGAAGGGCTTTAGATGAACGAATCGAACCCCAGCACTTATTTCTACAACTTCGTACTTGTTCCATTGGTTTCTTATGTCGAACTGCTTGTCTACGTGAATGTAAACGAACCAATACCAGTTGACGAGTGGTAGCGTGGGACAAACAAAAGCAAGCGTACACACATAGATACACATTCACACACACTCATAAACAGTCTGCAGACTGAAAAAAAAATGAACAACCTTAATTGAATTTCGAACCTTAATTGAATTTCGAAAATTTATTGGGAGTTACATGTAGCGTGATGCCAGTCGTCAGCAATTTTGAATTTGAATTTGAAATTCAAAATGGCTGACGACTAGCATCACAGTTGAAACTCAAGAGTGCCAACGAATTTGAATCAAACTGTTTGATCTCTCTCTCTCTCTCTCTCTCTCTCTCTCTCTCTCTATATATATATATATATATATATATATATA
>NC_068982.1:28730234-28733609 GCF_001194135.2 Octopus bimaculoides
ATATATATATATATATATACCCTATAGGCTTCTTTCAGTTTCCGTCTACCAGTTCCACTCCCAAGGCTTTGATCGGCTTGGGGGTATAGTAAGAAACGTTCACGCTGTCACGTGATGGGACTGAACCAGGAACCTTTTGGTTGTGAAGCAATCCTCCTTCGACACAGCCATGCCTGTCTGAATTCTATTTATACTATGGTGTTGTTTCTAACCCTTCGTATTATTTTCTTCTGTATGTTGGTATGTTTATGTTGTTTGGTGCGATAGTTTGTTGCATTTTATATTTTCTGGCGGTGTTCGTAAAGAATGATGACAATGGATTTGGTGGTGTTTTGGAGATAGGCTTTTAAGTGTTTTATGAGGGTTGGATTAGCTGTATCGTTAAATAAAGCGGAGAATGTAAGCAGAGATCGAGTATTGTGTAATATGCATATATATATATATCTGTGTATCTGCTCTAAAGAGGTGTGGGATAATAATGCAAGTATATTTTAAAGTGAGTGGGTGAGAGAACGGATACTTCTGGTACTCGTTTTAGAAAACTGGAATTTCTGGAAGAAAAATTCTTTTTTTTTTTTTTACATTTGATACGCTTCGGGATGAACCGGATAGTTTGACAGATATCACTTGCTGTTGCTTTCTAAGGTGTTTTGTATTTTGTGTATAAGAGAATGACTGGAAGCTGGAAAGTTTGCTGCTGCCGATGGTAATTAAACTGGTGCGTGTGAGGTCTTGCTGCTGTAGCCGCTATATACACATGATGGGCTTCTTGCAGTTTCCGTCTCAAAGCTTTGATCAGCTTGCGGGTATAGTAGAAAACGTTCAAGCTGTCACGCAATGGAACTGAACCAGGAATCTTATGGTTGTGAAGCAAAATGCTTTCGACACAGCCATACCTGTCTGAATTATGTTTATATTATAATATTGTATCTAACCCCCAGTATTATTTCCTTCGCTGTGTATCATTTGTGTTACTTTTGTGAAGAGTCTGGACATAGTTATCTGAATGTAAATCTATGTGGTGATTTAGAGATGGGAGACGTCTTTAATCGACGGGAATCCAGACACTATTCTCAAAAGAGATTTTCTACTGTTGGACGGACGTTCAGGACTCTTACACATATATACTCTTTCTGTTTTACTCTTTAACTTGTTTCAGTCATTTAACTGTGGCCATGCTGGAGCACTGCCTTTAGTCGAACAAATCGACCCCAGGACTTATTCTTCGGAAGCATAGTACTTATTCTATCAGTCTCTTTTGCCGAACCGCTAAGTTACGGGGATGTAAACACACCAGCATCGGTTGTCAAGCGATGTTGGGGGGACAAACACAGACACACAACACAAACACACACACACACACACACACATATATATATATATATATATATATATATACATATATACGACGGGCTTCTTTTAGTTTCTGTCTACCAAATCCACTCACAAGGCTTTTGTTGGCCCGAGGCTATAGTAGAAGACACTTGCCCAAGGTGCCACACAGTGGGACTGAACTCGGAACCATGTGGTTGGTAAGCAAGGTACTTACCACACAGCCACTCCTGCGCCTATAGCCACTGCTATTGACATTTTTATTATGTATGGATGTAGTACACGAATTATTACTTATCTGTACGCTTGTATCTAAACAAAAGTGAAATATTTTCCCCATCTAATTTGTGTTTTGTGTTGAATAATGAATTTAAGGATAGGATTATTTTATCGAGTCTTAATTAAGCTTATCAGCCTGGTCCAGTTTCTCTTTCACGACAAATATTTCTTTAAATTACCGGTGTAGTTTGGATCTGGTATTACCTGTTTCTCAACGTTTCCCATGTAGAACGTTTCATAAATGAGCTTGAATTATCTCACGGTTATTCTGCCTTCCGATTATATAGATTTGTTTACGGGCAACAGAAGGGGATCCAAGCTGTGCAGTTTATTTTAAGCAAGTGTTCTTTTTGTCTCACTATTTGGGATTTTCATAAATCTTCAAATTTAAATTAGAAATGAGATAGATCATTAGATAAATTATATTTGTTTTTAGATGCTGTGTCTTATAACATGGAGTATCACAATGATTCTGTTACAAAGGATTATGTTAAGGGCACAAATGCTCATGGAGTACTCAGTCACTTACATACAACTTCCACTTACAATTGAAACCGTAACGAAATCCGCCATAATCGTATGATTTTCCTTATAATTTTAACAAATAACATCCACAGATCTTCGTAAGATAACCACTTATGATTTCTCTTGTAAGATATTATCTGCTGGGTGTTTTTTTGTTTTATTGATTGAACTGTTGTTAGAACCTTATTGTTATTAAACAAGTCATCTATGTTTTGGTAGCCTTGAGGCTATCTTAGTGTTTTTGAAATTCAGATGTTGATTTTGGTCAGTTTCGTATTTCGCTGGAGGCTGTTGTTACATCATGTATGCTGTGTAAAGTATTTTAGAAACAAATTAGGGACTTTATCAGTTTTGTGAGCCTTCCAATTGCTGGCAGTCCTGATATATTGATGTTTATGCTGAACCATGCCTATGGTTGTTATTTTATTATTGGATTCCTTTTTCTTATCTATTTTGTATCTTTACTGGGATCTAAATTTCGACTCACGATGCTCTCTCAATATTTTATTTACTTTTGCTGTTGATGCATTTGTCTGTAATATGCGTTTTTCGTGCTTTGTTATTGTTGTTGCGGTTGTTGTTATGGCTTTTATGGTCGTTTCAAATGCTTCCTTCATTCACACGAAACCTTAACTTATTTTTTCTGTTCTCAACAAAATAGTTTCCGAATAAAGATTTAACATAATTCTTTCTTACTATTTTCTGTCATGTATATTATATATATTTCACATTATTTTCTTTTTCTTATTGTTATGCATCTGTAGATTGGAGAACAACAGTTTTGCGAGGCCTCGTGCCTTTGATGGTCAAAGTAATCTTCGATCTGTGTGGTTCTTTGTTGGCCCTAGCTGGTGGTTCTCCTACATAAGGAGGGTTGCATCATTAATGCTTTCTCATACTGTGAATATTATGTATATTTTTGTGTCATTTCACCGTATTTTACCTTTCTTTCCACTCATCTTTTTATGTGAACTCTCACACAAATTATTCATTGTCCTTCGGATGTCCCCGCCATCCATACCGTTGTGGCAAATAAAAGAAATTCTTTTTCTTCTTCTTCTTCTTCTTCTTCTTCTTCTTCTTCTTCTTCTTCTTCTTCTTCTTCTTCTTCTCCTCCTCCTCCTCCTCCTCCTTCTTCTTCTTCTTCTCTTCTTCTCCTCCTCCTCCTCCTCCTTCTTCTTCTTCTTCTCTTCTTCTCCTCCTCCTCCTCCTCCTCCTCCCCTCCCTCCCTACCTCCTC
>NC_068982.1:28733722-28735097 GCF_001194135.2 Octopus bimaculoides
CTCCTCCTCCTCCTCCTCCTCCTTCTTCTTCTTCTTCTTCTTCTTCTTCTTCTTCTTCTTCTTCTTCTTCTTCTTCTTCTTCTTGTTGCTGTTGTGGATGTTGTTGTTTTGAGTAGTAGATTAAAGGTTGGCTACTAAAACATTTACAAGTCATGATTACAGAGTAATTTAGATTATTTATCACATCAATGTTCATCATTTCTTTTTTTTTTCCGTAGAAATTATACCTGGGAAAACTTGATTGTATTTAGTTGATATTTTCCAATGATATTTCTATATTCATTGATTAGAAAGTGGCCACCATTATTCCACAACGATTACATTTTTGCAATCGCTTTTGTGTGTGTTCTTTGTCTTCGCTTTACCTCGTCATTAACTCTCCTTCTTGAGGGAATGTTTCTTTGCTAATGTACAAAGTTATATGAAGGAAAACAGAACGGGTCAAGAGTGAGAGCAAAGATAAAGCGATCTTCATTTAATGCAAAAGAAGAAGTGATGGCAGCAATTAGCATTAGTTTTATGGAATTGGCTTCACAGCTCACTCAGTTAACAGAACACCTTGTTAAGAACGGAAATACTTGGACATAACAACATTACTAGTGTTTGTCACTGCTAGAAGAAAGATAACTAAATCGCTATATCGGCAGTCGATGATGATAGGCTACTTCAGGAAATTCCTGCATACGCTCATGCATATATGTGTATCTATGTACATATTTATGTAAAAATGTATGTATGTATGAATGTAAGTATGCCTGTATGTATGTAGCTAGCTAGGTAGGTAGGTAGGTAGGTAGGTAGACAGGTAGGTAGACAGGTAGGTAGGTAGGTAGGTAGGTAAGTAGGTAGGTAGGTAAGTGTATGTAGACACGAATATATGTATGCATGTATATATGTACGACGCTTGCATGTGTACTTATATGCATGTATTAAAACACAGATGCTGTTGCGTGTATGTCACTGTATTTTTTGTCTTAAGTATGTGCATGCTTGGATATGTGTACATGCGATTGTTACAACACCCAACAGAAGAAAAGCTTTAGGGAAATACCCCCAGCATACCATCAACCATTCGAGAGCAAAAGACATGAAATGTTTGTCGCTGCTACCAAAGCATCCTTGTGTGGATCTCGAGCCATGAAAGTGCTCACATCGGACGATCCATAGGAGTGGCTGTGTGGTAAGTAGCTTGCTTACCAACCACATGGTTCCGGGTTCAGTCCCACTGCGTGGCACCTTGGGCAAGTGTTTTCTACTTAGGCCGACCAAAGCCTTGTGAGTGGATTTGGTAGACGGAAACTGAAAGAAGCCCGCCGTATATATCTATATATATATATATATATGTATGTGTGTGTGTGTATATGTTTGTGTGTAT
>NC_068982.1:28736292-28736562 GCF_001194135.2 Octopus bimaculoides
TATATATATATATATATATATATATATATATATATATATATATATATATATATATATTACTACATATACACTGGCAAACATATACATGCATACACACACACACACGCGCATATATATGTTAATGTATATATACACTGACATGCATGTACATGCATATATACATACATATATATTAATATATATACTCTGACATGCCTGTATATGCGTATATATATACACATACATGTATATACATATATACACACATACGTATATATTTATATATATATA
>NC_068982.1:28736574-28746807 GCF_001194135.2 Octopus bimaculoides
TATATAGGTATACGCGCGTCACACACATATTCTTATCATTTTATGTTAAAATATTCCCAACGAAATAGAATTTGTCAGAAATCACTTTGATAAAGAAGGAATCCCAGCAGGTTTTGGTTATACGCATATTATTTTAATATCATATTAAAATAATATTCACTGAAATAGCAATAATCAAAAATATGGTGCTTAAGAGTGAAGTGACGGTGATAGTATCTAATAGCGTTTTACAGGCCCCAGTTTAAGATGAAACAAACTGGAAAGAGATGAAATGAAAGGAATTAAGAAGGCAGGGGTAGATTTAATATATATGTAAATTCTAAATAAATAATATTAATATTTTTAAAGCGTTTACTACATTATTATAGGCACAGTCATGGCTGTGTGGTTTAGAAGCCTTTCTTATAACCACATACTTTCGGGTAGTCCTGAGGCATCCAACAACGTCTGAATACTGGGTCTCTTGTATTATTGGTTTACTCAATCGCCTGATAAAGATAAAGAATTTGATGCATGTGTATACGAGCATGTGTAAATTTATACGCACACACACAAACACACACACGTACACTCATACACACACATACACACATGCACACACGAACACACATATACATGTGTGTGTGTGTGTGTGTGTGTGTGTGTGGATGAATGTATGTATATTTGTGATTGTCCCTTCACGCTGCTTGATAACTGATGTACGTTCCCGAAAACTAGCGGTTCGACAAAAGATTCCGATAGAATATCTGTTACACTTAAAAGAAATACTCTACGTAATTATATCGATTTGTTCGATTAAAGCAAATTCAATGCGGTGCCTCAAGATGGCCGCAGTCCAATAACGGAAACATGGCTTCAGTCCAATAACGAAAACAAAACGAAAGATATTATTCTATAGCAATAATCAAACAATAACATTTGTTGATTAGGAGATAGCAATATTATATAATACACAAATATCGGTAGTATTGTACAAAATAAGGAAAATAGTTAATATCTTAAAACAAATAAATAATACACGAAATAATCTACTGCACAATTCTTCTCCCCTCTTCAGGAAGACATTTGTACTTTAGTCTGACATTAATATCCACTACTAAAACCCAGATTGCAAATCGTATTGATGTCATTGTCATGTACATATCTTTTACTAACATTCTGTCTTTGGTCAAGGCGGCGAATTGGTAGAATCGTTATCACGCCGGGCAAAATGCTTAGCAGTATTTCGTCTGTAACGTTCTGAGTTCAAATTCTACCGAAGTCGACTCTACTTTTAGGGGGCAATAAAATAATAACCGGCTGAGCACTGGAGTCAATGTAATCGACTTGCTCCATCCCCTGAAATTGCTGGCCTTGAGCCAAAATTTGAAATCAATATTCTGTCTTTAGTGTCTGTAGTTAAACAAATTCATTTTTCTTTTTGGAAGGAGGTGCACGCACTTAGTCTTCTAGCATATTCCTTTGTTCCTTTAGTTTGAATACGGCTGCAATTATCTACACTGAGGCTATCTATCTAAATCTACTCCCCTCTGAAATTCTCAACCTCGGTGATTTCAGTACGCACATTTATTTTCCACTCTCTGTCTCTGTCTCTCACGCTCGCTTAGACACGGACGCACACTATGAGCGTGTGTGTGTGTGTGTGTGTGTGTGTGTGTGTGTGTGTGTGTGTGTGTGTGTGTGTGTGCACATATATGATAGATAGATAGATAGATAGATAGATAGATGGAGCGAGAGAGATATAAATGTATACAACTTTAAAGGAGGTGAATATACGTTTTATAAAGTGCGTAATGAATAGTAGAATGTTACGAAAATTCTATTTCACTTAATCTGTTTTTCGATAATTACTATCAATCTATTAATGGATGAAAGTAACCAATTAATTCTGTAATTTGATATACATCTTAATGAAATGCAAATTTTCCCTGGTATTATACATTTTTAATAAGGGCGCTTTTATGATTTAGATCGTTCGTTACATAGGTAAATTCAATAAATCACACTTCATCTTTGTGAGAAATAATTTCTTAAAAACTAAACCTTATTTTATAAAATGCTTACATAATTTCAAAGAACTTAGTTATAGGAAACTTCGTTTAGAGTATACAAATCTAATTCTCACTGTCGTTAGTAAGAATTTACCAAAAAGATTTTAATAAAATTGCGTGGTAGTATCCAATAAGATATTCAGAAATTGTATAAGAATAGTTAATATGTTGTATATGTAAAAATAATAAAACGGGACAAAAACATTAAACTAAAAAAAATTGCCAAGGTAATTGTGAAGAAAAATAAACAACACAAAAACTATGGTAATATGGCAAATATATAGGGATGTATATTTTATATATCATTAGAGCATCTTACTGCCTAGTCTGTCTTCGTAGTACAAGTATTTAGATTATTTTATAGACTTTTGAATTTATTTGCTTTCAGTAGTTATGAAGAATTCTGATGCAATGCGTTTTTATAATTGTATAGGAAGATAGAAAAGAAACCTTAAATGTAGGTTAGCTGAGAGCTGTTCAAGTTAATATATTTCCCAAGAGCCTTCCAGGAAATACGTTATTCTAAGGAAAAGGAAAATCTTTCTATGCTTGTTACATAAAGGAAGAGAAAAATCCAAACAATGCTATGCCCAAGGGTGAAGAAATAAAATAAAGATATGATAAAAACATTTTGCTATTGGGGAACATCTGTAGGTACTTTGTTTCCACGTGTCAGGTATTCAGGAAGAAGAAAATACACTGAGACTCGTGTTTCTAGTACACTTAGTTCAATATACTTGCTTGGTGTATTATTCAAATTTTTGTCATTCATTCATTCTCATAGAAAAAAATTCGATATCATTAATGTAAACCAACAAACTTCTTTTCTATTTCCAGTTGGTTCGGTTCTCCACCAGCGTGTCAAAATTTGCATTTAAAAACAAAAAATAATTTCTTTGTTTATTTTGCTTGCTTTGTCGCTGAGATGGGAGTGAAACGTTTGTGTTCGGTGTCTTGCTTAAGGCACAGCACAGCATGACTAATGGAATACAAACCGCTGTTTCCACTCGACCATTATACTCGTTCAATTAAGTACAATTTATCTAGAGGATTGGTTGTCGTATTTTCAATCTTTAAAAATCACAAAATTCTTTTCAACGAGAATCATAAGTAAAAAAAAAGCTCCACTTTGTCAGATAACAATTACTAACCTTTCAATCCCTTCAAATCAGTGAACTAACCAAAACAGCATGAAGTTGAACTCGATCAATTGCGATACCTAGTTTCTTTTCTATGCTTAAATTTCTGAACTTCCTTAACCTTGCTGCTAGTTGATTGATCATCTCATAATCTTTTCTACTTTTGGCAGAAGGCCTGAAATTTTGGAGAGGAAGGGGCTAGTCGATTATATTGACTCCAGCGTAACTGGCACTTATTTCATCGACTCCGAAAGGATGAAAGGTAATGTCAGCCTTGGTTGAATTTGAACTCAGAGCGTAAAGACGGCGAAATGGTGCTAAGCATTTGGTTCGGAGTGCTCATGATACTGTCTTTGGTTATCTTATAATAAAATTACTTCTCCGCCCTCATGAAGACATCTCCTATGAATGAAATCACTGCTGTTGTTGTTGTTTGTTCCTTCTCGAGCCATGCCTGGCTCATAAGGGCCGGTTTCCGGTTTCATTGGCGTATAGGTCCTCACCTGAACGGGACGCCGGTACGTCGCAGAAGCTGCCAGATGCAGGAGGGAGCAGTGAGAGAAAATTGTGGAGAAAGAGTCAGCAGAAGTTCGCCATTACCTTCTACCGGAGCCACGTGGAGCTCAGGTGTTTCGCTCATAAACAAACACATCACCCGGTCTCAGATTCGAACCTGCGATCCCTCGACCGCGAGTCCGCTGCTCTAACCACTAGGGCTTGTGCCTCCACATGAAATCACTGTATTGTAAAATATTTTCAAAATGTTTCTTGAGCTGACAGAATGCCAGTGTTTTATTTCTATGTAACATGGGTACCGATGCTTGAATTAGAAGATATGAGAAAGTTATATTTGTGAGGCTATGAAATGCTAAAAATTAAAACTCAAGGCAGAGTATTTTAAACATTTTTCAGAATTTTATTTTTGACAAACTGTAAAATGATACAGTTAAAATGTACGTACCAAAATCTATCAAACTGTCTCCTTACTAGGTTTCAATATGCAAACAACTACAAAACAATGTAATCAAACCTAACTGGCATTTATTTAGCTCTGAATATTGAAATCTGAGCTGAGATGGGCATGAAGCCAACGAATTTTGGGAATGTGTAACTTAAAAAATCGGCCTCATTATTTGACTGATAATCATTTTGTCTTCTGTCAAGAGGTTGAAATACAAAGTGGGATTTTGAAAGATTTAAACTAAATACATAAAGGAATGTCACTGAATAAATGTACTAATGTTAGATCTTGAAATTCTCTTGAGATAACTGTTAAATAAATGCAGTTAAATACCAGGAGAGTGAAGAGGCAGTTTAATATCAGGAGACTGAAGAGCTGAAACTTTTGAAGATCAACAGTAACACAGAATTCGTATGTTTACTCTCAATATCCTGAAAACAATCTTTGAAAACCGTTTTCAAAATATAGCAGTATTTCTTTTGAATATGGGGATCCTCAAACACATTTTCACAGGTTTAATTAATAAGAAGGTGCATTACATATAATCTTAACAAGCTTTCCGAATTGCGATTGCTTCTAAACTTGAGCATCTGTAATTAGAATTCTATAAGAAAAGACAAGGGTGTGAAAAGGATTCTTAGAGGGTTAACGTTCTATAGATGAGTAGTGAAAATATTAATTGGTACCGAGAAAGATAGAGGTACTGACAGAGATAGAGGAAAGGATAAGGTGATTATGGCAAGCGTGAACAGATATGGCTGTAGTTATGATAAAATAGACGAGAAGGAGAGAAAATCAGAAGAAAGAGTATTTGTTTGCTACAAGTTATAGAATGTTTGCGAGTGTATCTTCGGCAACTAGTTTGATGGCTTTCTTTCAGATGCAGCGTGAGAAAATTTTTGTAACTACAACATATACAACATGGTTTTATGTGTGGGAATACCATTCTATAGTCGGTTTTATTTCACGTTTGTAGTGGGTTAGTAGTTACCTGAGTTGATGTCCTTTCTGACCGTAAAGATGCGGGTAAGTTTTTTTTTTGTTTTTTTTAAACAGTGGTTATCTTTATGACTTAGCTAGAAGAGATAACCAAAAATGTATAGAAAATTTTTAAGTTTCTATGTTGTTAAACAGTAGACAGGATGAGGAATTACAAAGTTCCCCCTCCGACAAATATCATAATTTTTTAGCAGGAATAAATACATATTTATTTCATATTGAGGAACAAAAACACATTTTGATTTTCTCGATCGCAATACTAGGCTCGTATTTATCTTGTCGACACCGGGAGGCAAAGTGTCCCTCACCAGGATTAGAACTTAGAACGTAAAAGGAAGCAACTATACCATACCACGGTCCAAGAAGATTATAAGTGAGCATTAATTGAACATCTCGGTAAGTTACAATCAATCAATGCAGTTAGAGAAGAAACGATAGAGAGAAAAGATAGTAAGAAGAGGAAAGGAAAGACATGAAAGGAGTCAATTGAAAGCTTCAAACACATACACCGATTTATACAATATTTACTGCCACCATACGTCAAGAAATCAACGGTGTACAATAAACTCAACTCCTTCCTTTCAAAAACAACACATAAAAGGAAAACGTTATTTTTTTGGTTTTATCTTTTTCTTTACGTTCCTTTGAACATTTTTGTTCAAGACACTTTTACGATTGGCTTCAATATTGTGCTTATTACTGAATATATCTATAAATTCTAACTAACACCACACACACACACACACACACACGCACACATCTATATACTGTACACATAAATCAATGTCTTTATATAAATACCGACCTTCGCAGGCAGAGAGGTATCGGCCGAACTAGTTTCAGTCCTATGTTGGGATCTTATGGCAGACAAGATACATTCTTTGACTGTCCGCTAAAGTACTGCTTATAAATTCACTTTTGCTAGGAGTAAATGGAAATCATCGATTTTATATGTAACATATTCTCGGCAACTAGTTTGATTGATAAACTAAACAGAGTTTTGATTTAATTTTATACTGTACAACCGAGGACTAGAGCTAGTGTGTCTGATATCGTTATTTCTTTTCACAAGTGTAGTGCATATGAAGACTAGGTGTTTACCCACTTTTATGCATATAGTTTTGGCTAAAATCTGTAAGTATATCTCTGTAGCACTCTCTAGCTCATGTATCTTTACACAGAGGTCAGGTTGCTTAAACTTTCTCTATGTATTGCTATCGTTCAGGTATTCTAATACAATAATTAAGGTAAGTTCCAACTGAAGTATTTTTAAGTGCGATATTTACCTGTTACTTTGTGGCAGGTAAGGCGGCGAGCTGGCTGAATTGATAGTACGTCGGACCAAATGCATGACAGTACATTTTCAGACTCACAACATCCTGAGTTCGCAGTTTGTCGAGATCAACATTGCCTTTCATTCTTTCAAGGTCAAGTACTGGGAATCGGTGTAACCGGAGTGCCTCCACCTCTACATCAGCTGGTCTTTAGCCAAACTTGCCACCATTACTTAGTTGCAAGTATGTCCGTATGGTTCAGATACCGTTATGTAAGTTCATTTGTTACAAATGCGTTCGTGTGACGTGTATTCCATTGGCATATGTTATTTTGTTGGAAGCATAACCATATGACGCGAATTCTATTGGTAAATGTTAAAAAAATGTGAACAGCCTTCAAAATGAATAAATAAAATACATAACACGATCAGTGTTAGTCAAAACGTTTTATTAATGTATTTTTTTCAGCAACCCGCCAAGCATACCTGTTTCTTTATCTTACAATTCAGACTTAAACATGCTTCACTTCACATAAAACTAACTGGTTGTCGCTCCCTTGCGTCGATTAAAATAAGAAAAATGACTTCTATGTGGTATGTCAGTTGCTATTCCATATTTCAAGTCAGTCACGATTAAATGTGTTTATAGCTTATATAAAACTGAAAAGGCATTTCCTGAAATATAAAGAAAATATATGTAAAAATATTCGCATAAACAAAAGTATAAGTTATGGAGAAGGAAATTATGTAAAAAGTAATAAAAAATAAAATTCTTTTAGAGACATAAAATTTGCCCAGGCAAATAATCTATTCAGAATAACTAGCCCATGATGACATATTGTCGGGTTGAGCACGGATAAGCCAAGATGTCTGAGATGCAGTGAAATTGTGTCGGTTACAAGGTTACAGAAGTGCAACGTGACAAATTTCCACTTCACAACAGACTGAGCTATTAGGAAATAAGCCAAAAGTGAATAAAGCAGAAATCTGTGTAAGTTTATTTGGCTAAAATAAGTCTTATATATATTTTTTCTTTGTAGTTTCAGCTCAGAATTGTGGCCATGCTGGAGCACCGCTGTTTTGCTACACTGTTATTACTAAGAGCCTCCACTAATATGTGGCACTTGGTAAAGAATTGAGTTTGATGTAGCTACTCTCATTTGCACCTCTTGCTGTGAGGTAGGTTCATCTGGGACTCTCAACAAGAAAAGGCCCAGCCTTGATTTAAAAACGCCTACATCTACTTTGTGCAGGTTACTCAGGCTCTTTGAGAGAATATTAAAAAGCCATGGGCTCCTGAAACCCAGGTTGTTGCAGCAACTGGTCCTGAAGAGCGATGGCATTGCTGGGATCTTAGGCACTGTGCAGTGACGACCCGTTCTGGCATTGGTATAGCTTTCAATGCCAAAATTTGGCAAAATTATTTCCAGGATCTTCCAGATGTATATTACTGCATACCTCTCCTGCCTTCGCTCCAGGGAGTAGAGTCTTAGCTGTTTCAGCCTTTCCCAGTAGCTGAGCTGTTGCCAAGAGACGATCTTCTTTGTGAAGCTTTGCTGGATTGCTTCAAGGTCCGCTGTTAATTTTACACTGCTGGGTGACCATAGCTGGGAGCAGTAATCCAGGCGGCTAAGGACGAAGGTCCTCCAGAGGACCATCATGGTTTCTTTATCTGTGGTTCTGAATGTTCTCAGGATCCATCCAGCCAGTCGTATGCACTTTGTCACCATCCAGGTAACGTGCACTTGGAAAGAGGTGTCATCACTCATGTTGATACCCAGGTCCCTCACTGATTCAGGCTTTGGGATTGCAATTCCCTGTGTACCCTGTAAGTTTCATATTCAGTTTTGGACGCTGGTAGCGCAGGGCATGGACTTTTTCAGCATTAAAAAGCATATTATTATCCTCAGCTCTTGCTGTAGATGTGCAACATCACTAGGGTTCTGGATTTTCTTCGAGGGTGGCTATCCGGGCAGTTGATGGCATATCTGAGAGGGCCACTATGAAAAGCAGTGGTCCCAAAAGAGAGCCCAGTGGAACATCACTCACTACTTTTGTTTTCGTTGAGGTGGCTCCATTGGCCACAAATGCCTGACTTCTGTCCTTCAGAAAGTCATGTAACCATTCTCCAAGTTTTCCAGCTATGCCGAGATCATGCAGTTTGTGGCTTATCATACCATGATTCACTTTATCAAAGGCTTTTGCAAAATCAAGGTATATTACGTCCACATTTGAGTTGTTGAGTAACTGCCTCAACACTCACTCATAATATTGTACATACGCACATACATACACACGTACATAGTATATACATGCATACATACATACATACATACATGCATGAAATGTAGTGGTAGAAAAAGTAGAGGGAAGTTGAAACTAAAATCTAAAAGCGACTAATAAGTGGAAGGGACAATTCCAGAGCGCTGAGGCAGTTTCAGTTTCAGATTTTCTTTACAAAATGCTAATAAACATGACCTTGACGTATAACATGGTGATTTCATATCAAATGAACTGATTCGTAGAAGTACTGCAAAGGATCAAAAACAGTAAAACGGTTGGTTAAGATAATATATAATAATGAGATTGGAATGAAGAGTCATTCAATAATATTCTCTTTCAGAATTTTTTTAATGTAGTATACAGCCAAAACCCAATTGTGAAATGAACTGGGAACTGCACTCTTTCATTTCTCAGCAAAGGTTGATGTAAGGCTTAATGGCTCTCAGACGAAGACGCTACGGATCGTCCTGAATATCTCATGGAGAAATCCTCCAAGCAAAGACTGTCATGTAGTCGTCTGGCAATTCCTGATGACATAAGGAGAGAGAGAGAGAGAGAGAGAGAGAGAGAGCTGCATGCGTTTGCAGGGCATTGCTAAAGAACGAAGCAAACACTCGTAATTGATACATTTTATTGAACTACCCGACATAAATATATAATAACCACAGGTCTGCCACCAATAAAATCATTCAGTAATCGACATTGTATCGCCTTAGGATGTTGCCAGATGATCTCTGAAATGTTACTGAAAATTATGATGGGTCGTGTGATCGATTGAAGCAAATCGGATGAATAGATGTTAAAATATTTGTGCTAATACCCTGTATCAAATTCGGTGTCTGATAAAACACAGTAAGTCAGATTTTATAAATCTTCTCAAACATAACATTGCTTATTTCATAAATATTTTGTTACATGCCTTGCATTGGCCCTGGCATCCATTTATCGCATTTGTTCAATTGTTCATTTACTTAACAATAAAGCTTTCAAACAGTCATTTATTATTTATTTGGTAACTTAGCTGTAATGTCTGCTAGACTTAACCGTCGCCATGTTCTAATGCATGACAGTTAATTAAGACACACACACACACACACACACACACACACACACACACACACACACACACACACACACACACACACACACACACGCACACACATGCATATGTGTGTGGGTATCTGTGTCTATGCACATATATGTTTATGTATCTATATGTGTAAATGTGTATGCGCGCATGTAACATAGCATTACGCGTAATATGCAGATAATATTTCAAAATATTCGTATGTCATATAACATGCATATTCCTGCTCAGCTATTCCTTAAAAGTGATAGTTGTATATATATGTAACGAGGTGAAATAACTGCCTACGTAGTCATATGTATACGTATACACCCACACGCGAACATAAATGAATGCCTGTGAATGAGTGTGAATGTGCGTGTGTGTGTATATGTATATATATGTATATATATATATATATATATATATATATATATATATATATATATATATATATATAT
>NC_068982.1:28747108-28747409 GCF_001194135.2 Octopus bimaculoides
TATATATGAATGATCACATGACCACGTGACCAACCAATCTATCAGATGTTGTTACGCTATACATTGCTGATCCCAATGCGCTTTGCACCAGTTTAGCCATCAAATGACGCCACCCCGCTGGTTAGGCGAGCAGGCCAACACCCCCATTTGATCGAAAGGGGACTGTCGAACGTAAAATGAAGTGTTTGCTCAAAAACACAACGCGCCGTTCGGTCTGGGAATCGGATACCGCAATCTAATGATCGTGAATGCAAGTCTGACCACTCGACCATATGCCTTCACACACACGCACACACACACA
>NC_068982.1:28747419-28750135 GCF_001194135.2 Octopus bimaculoides
TCTGACCACTCGACCATATGCCTTCACACACACGCACACACACACACACACACACACACACAAACACACACATACACGCACACACTTGCGCGCGCACGCACACACACAACAGATCGAGAAGGTACAAAGTAATCTACAAAGGGAAACGAAAACAAAACAAGGCTGCAGTTTTACCTTGTATTTCTCTATTTCGGAGTAACGACCCCTTTTTCAGGACATTTCGAAAAAAGCAGTAGTTGGAAAAATTTGTGTGGAAGAGGGAGTATGAGAGGGAGGCAGAGGAAGAAGGAGGAAGGGGAGAAAGAGGAGGAAGGACGAAGGGGTAGAAGGCAGAAAAAGAGGAAGGACAAAGGGGATGAAGGAGGAAGGAGGAGAAGAGGGGAGGAAGAAAGAAACGGAGGAATGAGGACAGGAACATGCACAGATTGGTGTTGCTATAGCAACCAATCTGCTTCATATTGATCCTTATTGTTGTTAATGGGTGGTCTCAATTTATTCATAAGGATTCTGAGATTTCTCTTGGTTCTGAGGTTTCCCTCATTGCGTCGGGTACCCAACGCAACAGGACCAGTCGTTCTGTTTGTTAACAGCCGTTTCGTAATCTGTATCCAGTTACATCAGAGACGCTAAGATGTCCTACACAATGTAAATGTATATATAAATGCAAATGTATAGCAATATAATTCTTAGGTAACAAATGATTTCAGATTTCTCGTCAGAACATTTCATTGACAATAATATATATATAAATAAGGGTATGTGTGTGTGTGTATGTGTGTGTATATGTGTGTAATGTATAACATTATAAAGTTTTGTATCACGTACAACAAATAACCGCTTATTTGCGGGCTCAATAATAAAATATTACACTAAAACGCTATCTCTGAAAATATATCAGTAATGTGTTTAAATATTTGTTGTACAATTTACGTGGTGCAACTGATGCAGAAATTGTGCAGTTGTTATTTAAATGTGTTACTGAAACCTAGGTAATGAATGATTGGATAGAAATATCAACGCTGTTGCTTTTCTTGTTAATTTTCCTGCGCCAAACTGACATAATGACAAAGCCCAAATGTTGCCTTAACTTGAACAAAAGTCTTGCAAAATACTGTCCTTTCACTATTAAAGGACAGTATTTTGCAAAAGAAATAAATTTATAACTAACAGAAATAACAAGACCTTTGGACACCATTTCATCAAACTATATTGAATTAAAACTAGCATTCTTTCAGTCTACAAATTTCTTTTGAATATATTACAAGAGGCAAAACATGCTTCTCAGAAATATGAAAACAGTGCTTGTAGCTAATGTGCTTCTGCCGCCACAAAACAAAATATTTGTTCAACTATTTTGAATTACATAACTTTTGAAAACCGTATATTCGCATCATATCGTAATAATGCACGTTCTCAACAAAAACTTTGATTATTTCTTTGTGTAACTTAAATACAAAAAAGTTATTATATCCTTGTCATCGTGTGATAGGTAACATCATCACTCTGGCTACATGACTACATACGTTTTATAATCTATAGGAGTGGCTGTGTGGTAAGAAGTTTGCTTTCCAGCTACATGGTTACGGGTTCAGTCCGATTGCGTGGCGCCTTGTGAGTGGACTTGGTAGACGGAAACTGAAAGAATCTCGGCGTATATATATCTGTTTGTTGTCTACACCACCTGTCTTCGTCTTTTGTTTTCTGTGAATCCCCCCCTCCCGTATATATATATATATATATATATATATATATATATATATATATACACACACACATATATATAAGTATCCGGATTGAAACAAAAGTACTGGTGCCGATTCTCCTCACTAAACTTCTTCAAGGCACTGGGCCAGCATAGCTGCAGTCTAATGACTGAAACAAGTGATAGATAAAAAGTATTCAGAATATAAAACTGTCTCATTTTATAAACTGATGGTTTGAAAATCAGTAAATGCGAAATTAATAGGTGCAATGTTTGTAATTAGAGCTTAAAATAAACTTCACACACACACACATATAAGTACGTACATATATGAGTGGGTATGTGTGTGTGTGCATTTGTATGTGTATATGTATATGCATACATACATGCATTATCTTGTACAAACAAACGGATGTGTGTCTGCAAGTGCGTAGGCATAGTCAACAATATACATTTGTTTCCTTGTATATATATTTTTTGTCTACTTCTAAATGAGATGCGTAGGTCGTGGGTCAATTAAGGAGTATCTATTGGTAGTTTCTGGTATTTACTTCCTATTCGTCTTAGTGTATTTGACAACAAATTAGAGAGGCGTGTGAAATAGGAAGATAGTAATGAAACGAGGGGAGGATCAGAAGTCGGATAAGATAGTGGGTAGAAACACCCATACACATACAGATGCATAGAGAATATATATGTGTATATATATATATATATAATTTTGTTTAAGAGAGTTCCAACACTGTCTGTTTTTTATGTTTTATTTATATTCCTGCAGAACTAATGTGGGGTATAGAATATGGAATATACAATATATAATATAATATACAATATACAATATAAAATAAAATGAAATAAAAATGGATGGCACCATGAAAAAAAGTATTGAATGTAGATGAAATATTGAGTGTTCAATATAAAGGATCAAATATATAAATATATATATATAAATATATATAAATATATAAAGGCGACTCGAGTTTCAGGGCTATTTCCCTTCGTCATGGCCGGTAT
>NC_068982.1:28751122-28751889 GCF_001194135.2 Octopus bimaculoides
CCGCAACCATAGGATGGATTTGATCAGATAAAATGCTTAAATAGTGTTGACTATTAATTCTGCCATGAACGGAAACCATTGGGCCGGCGGATTTCCAAGATATAGCCCTCAACCCCACCCCAGATCATCACAGATCCTCCTCGTTTAACAGTTGGAAGAAGGCAGTCTGGGTCAAATGCTTCTATCGTC
This sequence comes from Octopus bimaculoides, assembly GCF_001194135.2. Taxonomy (NCBI): domain Eukaryota; kingdom Metazoa; phylum Mollusca; class Cephalopoda; order Octopoda; family Octopodidae; genus Octopus; species Octopus bimaculoides. The sequence continues at coordinate 28,751,312 of NC_068982.1, forward strand.
TATCTTCACACGTATACTCGGCTGGTAGTCGGAAATAAAGTAAAGGATAACTCGTCCGAGAAAATAGCATTCTTCCACTGATCTAGGGACCAATTTCGTAGGGTTTTTTTTACTCCATTCTATACGCTTTGCAACGTTTGTTTTTGAAAGTAGTAGTTTTCTTATTGCAGCCCTCCCGTGAAATCCGGCTTTGTGCAACTCCCAGCGAACAGTGTTTGTGGAAACTGGGTTCTCGAGGTGGTCATTAAGCTCTGCAGTAATTTTGGGATACTTTCTAACAATTCGCGTAAGAGTCCTACGGTCCTTATCTGAAAATTTTGGTGTTCTTGCAGAGTTTTGTTTTGACGAGGAGGTTTTTCCCTCTTTCGCAAAGGCTGTCATTACTTTCCAGACAGTACTTCTGGGTGCACCAAACATTTCGGCTGTTTTCGTTACGCTAGCACCTGCCATACGAGCACCAACAATCTGACCTTTTTGAAAGTCCGGTAGATCTGTCATTTTGATGAATTTTAATTACCTTTTTCTGATGATATTTGAAAAGAAACAGTAGTTTTAGATAAAAAAAAAACATATTAGGC
>NC_068982.1:28754756-28758193 GCF_001194135.2 Octopus bimaculoides
TGTGTATACATGTGAGTGAGAGTGTATGGCCTAGTGGTTCGGGTGTTGCAGTCACGATCATGAGATCGTGGTTTCAATTCCTGCACCGAGTAGTGCGTTGAGTTCTTACCCGAAACATTTCATTTCACGTTACTTTTCGAATCACTTCGACACCTGGCACGTGTCTGTTCAGGCAACGTCGATTTGATGGAAGCAGCGAGCTAACGTACAGCACATACATTTGATCACTATAAGCAAATCATTTGTGTTGGTTGTTCAGCAAGAAAATGCACACACACGCACGGATGCACGCACGGATGCACGCACGGATGCACGCACGGATGCACGCACGGACGCACGCACGCACGGATGCACGCACGCATGCTGTTGATCTGTCGTACGGGTCCTTGCAGACAATCCTAACGTCTGAATTGAACATGAGGCCGGATTCCAAAACTGGCAAGAACGCTGGGACTGCTGTATTGATGCACAAGGTAACTATCTCAAAGATGATGTTGTTAAAACTTAGGTAAATAAGGTATTTTTTAAATCAAACATAACTCACCTGGGAACTTTTTGATACCACCTCCTATATATATATGAATACAAACATCATATATGTGTGTGTATGTATGTATATATTTGCACGTGTAGGTCTACGTGTATAAGTATGTTTAGAAAATGTGAGTGTGTAAACTGTTATAATTTCGATACAGTGCTGATTTTTTTTTAGCTGTTCTGATTTCAGATGTATCTGCGGTCATTTTTACCTATCTTGCAACAAAGGTTTGATAAAGCAACTTCCAGCCATATAACGGGATCGATTTAATCCTCTGTCTCCCACCCAGGCAATTAAGTGAGCGCGTTTGAAAGCGAGAAATCCTTTGTATTGGTATCTTGGAGGTTTTTTTTTTTACTAACTCTGTAGCATTCTGATTACTTTCTTAAATGTAATGCTTATTTGTTCTCATTGTTTTAAATTAATCATGCGTTATATTGTAGCTTCAAGATTTTTTTATGATGTGATTGTTTATTTTAAGAATGACACTGTAGAATAATTGTGGGAGGCTGAATCTGGCTGGTCTGAACATAAAACAGCTAGAATATTTGAGCCACATATAAACGCTAAAAAGCTAAAGATATAATTTCTCATGAAAACAATACTACTACTATCATTCTTCTCTCTACCATCTCCCTCTATGAGATGTGACGATTAGCGATTTTCAAAATTGCGCTCATTTAAAAAAAATTTGAGTTACCTACGACTTTAAGATTTTAAACTTTAGATAATGAATTTATTAAATATTATAATCAATTATTAACCAGCTGAATTAGAACCGAAGGTGTATGGCTCAGTGGTTAGAGTGACTGGCTCACAATCATGCGGTATTAAGTTCGATTCTCTTTGTCACGCTCTTGAGCAAGACACTTTATTTCACGTTGCTCCAGTTCACTCATTTGTAGAAATGAGTCGCGACGTCGCTGGTGCCAAGCTGTATCGGCTTTTGCCCTGCATTTGGATAACATCGGTGGCGTGGAGATGGGATGCTGGTATGCATGGATGACTGGTAGTCTTCCATAAACAACCTTGCCCAGACTTGTGTCTCAGAGGGTAACGTTCGAGATGAAATCCCATGGTCATTCATGATTGAAGGGTGAGTGGGGGTCTTTATCACTTTTTTACAAGTGAATCTTACAGATACAAAGATATAACAGATGTACGTATGTTTGTGTGCAACCGTGCCAAATTAAATTAAAGCAGTGTACTCAGAAGTAGAAGATTGTGCAGCTCCGAGTGCACTGCATCTTATACAAGAAACAGCTGTAAACTAATGAGGTTGATGTAATTGCTCTTCTCTTGCCATTTAAATAATTTCATAGTATGCTCTGAACTCGACTAAAATTTCATTCTGCAGCATTTATTTTTTTACTGAGTTGTAACACCAGATTATTTGTAGCAAATTCTTTCTACATGTACACACACACACATACACACATACACACATACACGCGCGCGCGCGCGCATATAATTTTCATTTTAAAAATGTCGTGCTACTGTTTATATTGTCAAGTTTTACTGAATGTTTTCGCTTTTTAGATTATTTTGCAATCAGGGAACTTCAGAACGGGAGGATATCTACATCAACACATGGAAAAGACTAAAGATTTGACTTTTAGATAATATTTTTTTATTTTTACTCAAAAAAGCAAAAAAAAAAAAAAAACACGCATAAGAAAAAAAAACAATGAAATTGTATATATGTTTTGAATTCAGTATGGCATTTTCCACTTGAGGAGTGAGATGCAGTACTAACAAGAATCACTAGATATGCACAGATGCACAAATATAACAGAACAATAATGAAAAAAAAACAAAAAAAAACGAAGCAGTTTTCAAGGCATAAAAACGAATTTTAAAAACAAATGGTGAGCGTCTTGGTGATACCAAATAATGTTTTTTGTGGCGATTTAGGTTAGAGATACACATTCTGATAGCACCGGAAAACCTCCAACTTATTCTGAAGCTGTACCCTATTGTAGATGTAGAGGGAAAGGCGATGAGTCTAGTTTGGCTCTTACACTTGTGGTAATGAGGCGTCTTTGACGGTTTCTGCTCAGAGAAGCCTGAAACGCAGGTAAAGAAAGAAAGCAGACAACAGTAGATACTATAAAATGGCTGTTTCCAGAGTATCAGATGTTGCCGCTGAGGATAGTGAGAAAAAAAGCCTTGTCTTCACTAACAAGAACTGATGATTAGACCACTAGTAGTGCCACCCTGTCGTCTTGCGACAATGTTGAAGAAATGGAGAATGGAAAAGCTGAGAAGGCTTTAAAGACAATCTCCCTAATTAAAACAAAACAAAACAAAAAAGAATTAAAAAAAGAAAAAAGAGAGATATCTCTAAGCAGAACGCGAGTGAAATATACGAGGAGATCTATTTCTCAGGAATTATGTGAAATTCATAGTTTATATAATAGCAAACAATTAGAAAAATCTTGCACAAGAGCAAATTTCGGGGCAGTGATAACCTGCAGCTATGTCTTTATGAGCAATTATATCTTAACCAATGAAAAATGTAGGTTTATTCTCACCCACACTGCGCCATATGAGTTACTCACTAGTGCTTATAGGAATACACGGAAGGGGAAGTTGGTCAGCGCTCTTGGTATCCTGATCAAACCTATGAGATTGCTTCTCATCGTGTATAGGTGGTTTGCTCCCCCGCCTTTAATGTTCTATTTATATTCATATATATATATATATATAACATACAAAAATAAGAGGAATGACCAGCAAAAGTGGACTCCTATATGCTAGAAATAGATGCCGAATCATCTAACCACGAAAAAATATGTTCTCAGTAAAAAATTAGTGAGTCCACTTTTGTTGGTCATTCCTCTTATTTTTGTATGTAATATAATTTTAATCTTCAGATTTGTTTAATATGTTAGACCAC
>NC_068982.1:28758203-28765794 GCF_001194135.2 Octopus bimaculoides
CCTTATATGTACATCACTACATGTTTTTATAACATCTTTTATAACATTTTATGTATTAATCTGCAATGGTTAAAAATAAGGGAATTATTGTCTTTGTTTTTGTTACTACTACTACTACTACTACTACTACTACTACTACTACTACTACTACTACTACTGCTGCTGCTGCTGCTGTTGCTGCTGCTGCTGCTGCTGCTGCTGCTGCTGCTATTGCCGTTGCTGCTGGTGCCGCTGCGTCGGACAAAATGCTTAGTGGCATTTCTCCCGGCTTTAAGTTCTGAGTTCAAATGCTACCGAGGTTAACTTTGTCTTTCATCCTTTCGGGATCGATAAAGTAAAGTATTAGTCACCGAGATCAATCGTAATCAACCTTTCCCCCACCTCAGAATTTTTGATCTTTGCCAATATTTGAGGCAATTATTATTATTATTACTACTCTTAGTACCATTATTATTATTATTATTATTATTATTATTATTATTATCATTATTATTATTGCAACGAGTATAAAAGTATATTAGAGCAAATTTACAACTAATTCTCTGAACACTTATAAACACGGCCACCGTGGATGGCGAGTTGAGAAGTAATATCCTATTCTGACAGAGGGCATTAATGGCATATCATAAGTGTGTCTTTTAAAATGCATTCAAACTTCCGGTAAAGGCGTGTATACAATCTGGTTTCAGTTACATATGAAAAGCATAACATTTTCTTGCATGTATAAAATATTGGATTTCTTGCGACTTAACATGTCATTTGCTTAGAAAAGATATATTTATTAATCTTTACCTAAAGGAAGTAGCATTGAAATTGAAGAGAAATGCCTTAGAAGCGGGAAACAAGACAGATAGCGATAGAATTTCTATTGTGGTCGCTGAACCTACTCGAAAACTCAAACCACATCCTACACCCTTGAATAAGAAGAGAATACATTTGTTAATGTAATGCGATGTACCATGTTCCTATAAAAAGGGGGTGACCAAAGCTGAAATGATTTCGATTATAGTTTTGCATGATAAGAATTGCTTTCTGGTTAAGCAAGAAGAACAACATTGTACATGAAATATAGAAGGCTGAAGATGTATAGAACATGGTCCTCAACATTAATTTTATTTTTCAACATTACCAAGTATACAATGTAATCTATTTTTACAGTCTGAAATATAATAAGTAAAACTTGATTTAGTATTTTGAAGGATTACAATATTTTTATGCTTCGGGTGATAATCATTTCCTCAGTAGATCGACTTTAATATTCAATGTTCAATATTCGATATTAAATATTCAATATTCCGTTTATTATAACTAATTCAACTTCTACTTGTAATTATTGATCACTGAGCGTATATTTTTTGTGGTTGCTGCAGTGTCTGTGTTTGTTATCGCTGCTGTTGATGATTTTAATGTCATCATAATAAATTTAGACTTACATTATATATTTTTTGTGTAATGCCGTTTAGAGAAGGTATGGTTAATTTTTCGAGAAGTGGATCGCAAGAAACCTGGCTCATCATCAGAAAGGCTGCGCTATTAAAAAAGAAAAAAAAAGATTGAAGGTATTTTTTTTCTTTAGGTGTGCCATTCAGAAAGTTCTACGGACCGCAGGCTGCCCATGATTTGTTTAGAGTATTTTACTGTTGCTGTTTAACCTCCGGTCAGCTTTGATTGAATATTCTTATAACGAAAAGCGTTCTACTCTTCATTATCTTGTCACATAGTCACATATAAGTCACTGTCCGATGTGTCTTTTCTAAAACGTCAGAGTGTAAAGAAAACAATTGTTTTGTCGCCGTTTTATTAGAATATAAAAATATCATTCCATGCTTTAGAAAATTCACAGTAATGATTGGGCGTCTTCAAAAATGTGCAATTCGTATTCTTTTTTTTTAAGACAATGTAAGGCATTGTTTTCTATATATATATATATATATTAAATATTTAAATGTTTAAACCTGGTTTCTTTCATTTTTGTTTTAAATTTCCAAACTAAGTTCGCCAGCGATTTATAATCTGATGTTCAGTGAGACACGAAATGCAAAACGAATAAATTTTGATGTAGAATATTATTGTTGGGTTGGGTTCGTTAGCTAAGTTTTTAGTCTTTTTGTCTAGTACCACGTCCTTGAAATTGTTATTACAACTGGGCATAAAACAATTGTTTACGTCAATGTCTTTGTTCCTATTTTTGTTAATATCTTGCTCAGATAGGTCATCCTGCCTAGAGTGAAAATACCCATGGATCAAAGACCTTCTAGTATTTTGTTTTTGTTTTTTTCATGTTGATTGTACCTAGAAATGTGTAGCATTCTTTTATCAAGGCGTCAAGATGTGATTTGAAACATTATTATTTCTAAGAGGTAAGCAACCTTATACAGGTTCCAACTATGACCCATTGCCGTAGTTGTTTACTAGGTCAGCCTTAATGAAGACAAGCTAACTAATGAGCAAAACGATTCCAACTGTGACTATTCTATTTTATTCCGATATACTGAATTTAGGAAAACTTTGTATAACCAGTAGGTTCCGATTTGAGGGAAGTTTGACTGCAATTTCCACCATGTCATTTGTACACACAGAGGCTCCTTTTTGGCTCGTCTTCCTTGTTATCAGTATTACTGTCGTATGTAATGTTAACATTGTAGCTGCTTTAGCTGCTGAGGTGTTGTTGTCATTAGAGTGACCTTCTACAACTGATGCTGCTATTGATTAACATAATTGCTGCCGGTGACGTCGCTGCTTTTGTCGCAAACATTAATATACTGACTGATATGTTTATGTCTGACTTAGAGAAAGAAAAGTAAAACAAATAACAATTTACGTGATTATTTCGAAGACTGACGTGATGGACGGGAAGAATGAAACAAACATCATAGGTTATCTGCAAATCCCTGACTTCGTCTGAATGCACAGTGGGCTGTAGCAAAGGTACATCAGAACCAGGTACTGGTGTTAAACTGAGAAAAAGATGAAGTTTAATTTAATTTAATTTAATTTTCCTTCATATGGTCATTGAGAGGATGAAGAGTAATGCTCAAAACTCTTTTCAGGGATTCCGAGACAGTGGAACGAAATTATCCTCACACCGAAGATCTGGTCCAAAATGTGTGCAACAGAACAAACTCCACTGAAACGCTTAAGGGTTATGCAGTTGAACCGGTCTGTAGATAAAGCCAACGTAAACACAAATCTGATCAAGAACGTGGATGTACTAATCAACGAAAGGGGAAACTTAAGGTTTATATAAACAGGTTATAGCTTGTTCTCCTAGTTCTACTCTGGGTGCAGATAAGGCTGTGTTGTTAAGAAGCTCACTTTGCAACTGTGTGGATTCGTGTTCCGTCCCTGTGAAGCGGTACCTTGGGCAAGTATCTTCTACTAAATGCCTTGAGTGAATTTGGTTGACGACAACTGTGTGGAAACCCGTCTTCTATGTGTGCGTGTGTGTCTGTGTCTTTGCGTTTGTCCCCCACCACTGCTTGACAACCTGTATTGATGAGTTTACTTTCTCATAAGTAAATGTTCGGCAAAATAGATCAATAAGATAAGGTCCAGATTTGAAAAAAGAATGCTAGAGTAGATTTATTCGACTAAAACTTTCAGTTCAGCGCCCCTGCATGGTCACAGTCCAATGACTAAATTAAATAAACGAGAAAAAGAAAGCTAAAACATATTCTCACTGCTGCTGTTGCGCTTATATAACTCATGATATTGTTACTGTATTAGTTCCGAGTCATTGAGATCGCATTAGTTCTGAATCAATGCGGTCATTTGACCTGCTAGAAATAGAAAGCAAACCTTTTATTTTTTCTTTCAGATATTATCCATGCGCAATACTATTTTGATATAAAGAAAAGAGACGTTATATAGCTTCGTCCTACTCACCCTTTAAAGTACAGGATGTTCACGGATGAAATCCCTTTGAGTCATAAGACTACTTGATGTCAAGGTTGATTTGGGGCTAAACAACGAACGAAACAACATCGGCAACAAAGGTATTAGTTATTTTGACAACAAAACTGCATTGGGATAATCCTAGTTTTGTTGTTGGTGTTTTCTTTCTCACATTACTCAACGGAAGGAAATAATTGCGTGCGGCTGTTTGGACGCTGTCGATATGGCACAGATGACCGGACCTTCAGCTTTGGCGAAATAACCTTCCAGCGCTGGAGGGGAAACACCCGCGCGCAGAAATATATACCTACAGACGTACAGATTGAAAGGATGAGAGTCAGAGGGGATGAGAGGTAAGGAGAGAAAGACATCACAGTTCATTAATTGAACACGACTGACATAAACACTTTCCCTCTCCTTTCTCATCATCCATATAAAGAGAAAAATCTCACACACATAAACGCTGAGAAAGGGAGAGAGAGAACGGGGATAGACTGAGAGAATAAGAGAATCATTAAAATGCCTGATGTCAAATAAGTCAGCATCAAATCAGCGACACCTACTAGGCGGCACCAGAACGGCTGTGCCAAAGTGGCTGTGCCAAAGTGGCTTTGCCAAAACGTGTCATATCCGTTACACGTGCGTTTTCCTGTGAGTGATTATACATTATACTTCAGTTACCGAACATTTCTTCCGTTGTTACTCTAAACTTAATGTTTTACAAACCTTACAGAATATATCCAACAACGTATGACTATGAAACCGTCTTTGACTTTACCCTACACAACATACGTTACAATAAATACTAGTTTTGTATTGAGTACCACTCCGTTGATTATATTTCTTTGATATATCTGGGATCACGTACCAGTATGAGGAATCATATAGTGAATAAAAAAAAATTGGTAGAGTACCCGATTGAACGTTTTGTCTAACACAAAGCGTTTAGTCCATTTATATTCTAAGCACAGACAACAGTAGTTTCAACACTGCATTTTATCCTCCAAATGTCAATAAATTAGTACTTATAACAAACGCGGGTCGAGTTATTCGAATATCTACCTACATACATTAAAATGTGCAGCCTCATGACTATTAAAGAGTTATTATTGTGAAGAAGATAGCGAAGAAGTATAAATAGTGGAGCAACGGACGCTATAGCTTCCTGAAAAAAATGACCTTGTGCCAAATTAAAAATAACCGAATTTTGTCGGATGCTTGTAGGACGAATCCGGCTATCGGCTGATCCTTCATGAAAATCCCACATCGCTTTCTTTAACATTATGCAGTTTGGGTTCGCATGAGGAAGTATGACAAAAGAAGCTGTGTGGTGGAAGCGACTGAAAGAGTTGAAATGATATTTTACTTTTTGATCAAGCCCTTATCCGCCTTTTCCAAGCCCACCTAGAAATAAAAGTAAGAATGAAGATGAAGATTGTAACCCACACTTGTAGATTTTATCAAAAGGTCGAAGAAATTAGCGAGCATAGTTCGAGAGAATGAGAACATCTTCAGTATATAGAGATTGGAGAATGACAGCTTGATTATAGCATTTGCCTTCAGCTGCCAAGGTATTTGGTTTTCGTGGATGAATCTCAAATGGTGGTCTTATTCTAGGGACAATGAAAAATTGTCTATACGTCTTTTCTTTCACTGTAAGCCCTTAATTTTTGTAACCTATACCTCTAAATTTTCCAAATTCGTTTTCCTTGTGGCGTATTAAAAAAACCTCTTCCTCCTTATACAAAAGTACTATAATTCAACGATCCAGAGCATGTGGATCCTCACTTACCTAATATAATACAAAATCCCACAGAAAAAATTTGGAATCTTCTGAATAGCATAGGGGTGGTTTTAGCACAGTAGAAGCGTGATCAGAAATGTGGGATACCCTGATGAACGCAAGTAAAGATCTAATTGTTATATAGATATATTGTAATTATTCTGCGTTTTATCATATTTCTTTTAAATTATTTCGATATAAATTTTTGCTTTATATATTTTTCATTGCTGCACTTATATATAATAGCATTCAACCGCCCCCAACTCATCTTTGTGCATCTACTCCGTCTTGCTTATCTCTGAGTCATTGTGACTAATACAGAAGAGATCATTATTATTGTTGCTACTTTTTATGTTCCAGGTTCAAATCCAGTCGAGGTCAACTTTGCATATAATCTTTCCAGGGCCGATAAAATAATTACCAGCCAAATGGTGAGGCCGATATAATTAACTAACCACACTCCCTTCAAAAATTGCTGACCTTGGGCTTAAATTAGAAACACTGTTGTTGCTAACATCGGCGTTTATGTGGTTGCTATTGATGCAATTGTTATTATTACTCTTCAAGTGAACGGTTCCTCTCCGCCGGGCTGACAAACATAACAAACTGCACATTCCCACGAAAAGGCTAAGATAAATGCTCCATACTTTACACAGGCCAAATACAGATTTACATCTACATACTGTTTCTCTCAAGCAATAGATAAGACTATCAGATGTATGTTGAATGATGCAGAAGTTGTGCTGGTTGTACAGCTGCCGGTAGTAATGGTGACAGTGTTAATGATATTTGCGCTAGTCTAGTGTAGTTGTGATGTTGGTGATGGTGTTAATAGCGATTTTGTTTGTAATGCTGGATGTGGAGGTGGTATTTGAGATAAAGGCGATAATGAAGTTGTTGCGGTGCTGTATGATAATGATGTGGATGGAGGTGGGGGAAATATAGTTGCTGCAAATGTGGGGGTTCGTGTGTTTAGACTAAACTAATAAATGGGTTGACGGGTAGCAAAACATGGCGACCGACTTGCTGTCATTAAGGCTAACAAACTTGAATTATCTATAAAAAAAACCATTGAAAAAAATAAAATAAAAGTATAATAAATATAAGGGTTATAAGTTTGTTATGAAGTCACCGGTTTCACTTTGTGGGTCATTATATAGGCGATGTCTATTGAAGAGGATAATTGAGGTGAAAGTGTTTGTCTCAGGAGTTGTCGAAGTTGTTATTTTGTTTCAGTCTACCTCTAATCCAAACAGTCTTGTAATGAAGGACTTTCAACCCGTAATCATCCTGAATTTTGGGAAGAATACTTAGGACTACATTATCTGCTGCGTCCTTCTTATTTTAATACGGTAAAATATGGTTTCGGGGAGATCTGAGTGCTATTTATAGCAGGTGCGTTTTAAAGTGAAAGGTACCGTGAAGGCGCATGGCTCAATGATCAGATGTGAAGGTGCTTGGCTCTGTGGTTAGAGCATCGGGCTTACAATCATGCGGTAGTGAGTTCGATTCCCGGACCGAGCTGTGTTGTGTTTTTGAGTAAGACACTTTATTTCACGTTGCTCCAGTTCATTCAGCTGTAGAGATGAGTTACTAAGAGGCCTTTACATGGAAATTAGAAATCTAAGGTTAGAATACCAAGAGTTCCAGTAAACCATGTGTGCTTGATGGCGGCAGTCCTGGCAAACAGGGAGGAAAATATAAACCTCCTGCAGGCTACCGTCACAGAGAATACATATTGGACTGGACAAACGCTGAAACTGCTATTGCAGGCAGAGCAGAAAATTTTAAAACATCTCCCAGAAATAGTAGAAGTAGGGGAGGAAATTCTGGATATTTTTGTTGAGGGGATTAAGCCCCGATGTTTCCAGTGTGGCCAACTGGGTCGCATTAAAAATATTGTAAAGAAAGTGA
>NC_068982.1:28766337-28767511 GCF_001194135.2 Octopus bimaculoides
CTAATTGAACTATCAGAAAAATATAGGATAGGGAAACCGTCCCTTAATGTCTAGTGTCCGGAGATATCTGAAATGTGGGTTTATGTTGAACACCCGTTGTCCGGCGAAGGAAGAGTACAGCTGTCGACTGAGTCAATTATAAAAATTGACCCACTGGAATTTTTAACAAATGAAGGTAAGAATTGTTTTCTCACTGTTGTTGCAATAGCGAAAGAGGCAGTATGGAAGACTAGGATAAAAGGGATTAAGACGGGTAACTTTATCTCCGGCCACGAGATTTTCACTTTTCACGAAGAGATGCCTGTCGGAGAGTGTGTTCAAAAAAAGATGGAAGCATGTTACACGAGTGCTATGCGTGCATGGAACCATGTGAATAGGCTATAGAAGAAAAACAAGAGATGAAAGAAGTACTAGCGATAGATCGGGGCTTATGGGGTCGGAACGTGGCCTGATCATTGCTATATTTGTGTCAAATTTGTATTGTGTATTTCATTCGGTTCTTATATATTTTATATAATTTTATTTTCATATTTATGTAATATCATAACGTGTTACTGACCCCAATCAGTTGTTTTGCCCCATAGTTTGTATAGCCCCTGTGGGTAATAAAGAAATTGGTATTTCGTCTGTCTTTACGTTCTGAGTTCAAATTCCGCCGGGGTCGACTTTGCCTTTCATCCTTTCGGGATCGATAAATTAAGTACCAGTTGTGTACGTACTGAGGTCGATTTAATCGACTGCTCTCCATCTCCAAACATTTGGGTCTTGTGCCTAGGGTAGAAAATATTGTAATAAATTAAGGAGGTGAGCTGGTTGAATCTTTAGCACGCCAAGCAAAATGTTTAGTGACATTTCGTCCGTCCTTACGTTCTGAGTTCAAAATCCACCGAGGTCTCCTTTTCCTTTCATCCTTCCGGAATCGTGCCAAAATCTGAAATATTATAATAAGCTACTTATCATATATAAATAATCACAGCGACGACAAGAGCACCAACAACAGAAATAGACTTCGAAATAGGAATAAGTAAACAAACAAAACCGAAGGATCCTTGGGCAAATGTCTCCTATGGCTTTTGGTCGACCAAAGCCTTTTTAGTGGATTCGTTAAACGGACACTGAAAGAAATGTGTGTATTTGTGTATATGTGTGTGTGTGTGTGTGTGTGTGTGTGTGT
>NC_068982.1:28768091-28773091 GCF_001194135.2 Octopus bimaculoides
TATTTAATCTCCATACCTTCGTTTTATTTGCTTTTTTCATTTTAAATTTGCTTTAACCCTAACCTTAACCCTAACCCTAACCCTAACCCTAGGGTTAGGGTTAGGGTTAGGGTTAATTGTTTCAGAATCGTTTGTTTATGTAGTCGGCACTTAATGTATATCGGCTGAATGGACGTCAGTGATTGGTTGAAATTACAGAAATACGACAACTTTAACATGAAATAATTTATGGATTTCTTTTTTTTTTAAGAAGACTAAGAGAAAAAGATGTTTTATATGACACATTCTACCAGTATTCCAAGTTTCAAAGTGTTTCGTTAATGAAAAATGTGGCCCCCGTTTTAAAAAAGATCCATATTTACTTTTGGTGTGGCGGTGTTATGAACTCACGTCGAATTAATAACCGGAATTAAATTATTCTGGCCTGATATTGTAGGAGCGCTGAGAAAGTGTGTGGGTGATAGTTGAATAGTTTAAAAAGCACTGATATAAATGCTCAGGCGAAGCTGATAGCAGAGATGTTCGTAGTGGATATAGAAGCTGTGGCAGTGTAGAGTGAATCATGTTAGTTTTAGTTGGTAAGCTGGTTAAGAAAGTTGATAGAATGTGATTTGTAGAATACTTGCTCATATTTATTACAAATCAAATGAGAGTGTAGATACTATCCCGTTGCATTGAACTTGTAATTTGATTGTTGTTTCAGATCAATAATGGAGTTCATTTATTTCGACAGGATTTCTACTTTGCATAATAACTCATAAATTTGATCACAAGATTTATAAATGCAGCAGGTTTGATAAGGTTTGTGGTCTCTCACAGTTCTTGAGAATCTATAGATCATAAAGACGCATGGTCGGTGTCGTAGTGCGACCGGAAATTCTCGTGGGAATTCACAACTCAATCTCTTGTTTATCGTTTGAATTGCTTCACTACATTCGTTTATCCTGTAACCCGTTTAATAAAAGCATGGACGTTAAGTCTTCCCAGTTCATCACCTTTATTAAGAAAACGTTGTACATTTAGAGTATACAGTTTAACATATGTTTTACGAAATCTATTGTGTTGCTACCACAATGCAGTTTGTATTGAAGGTCCCCCTATTTATTTTGTTCCCATATCATGGAAAATGATTGCCTTCAGCAAAAGGTTATTGATCTGAAGTAATATAACCTCTTTAAAGCAAGAGATTTTTGTATGGGCCTATGCAAATAATCATCGTTATCACACCTGCATAAGTTCGAATCTCATCCTTGTCCTCAAATTCGTTATATTTTGTCTTATTAATTAGAAACGAGCCAAGATGGAGTATGCAAAACTTTATAAGCAACACAACAATTTACAAAATATTTCTTTATTACCCATAATAAGGCTATAGAGAAAAGGTTCGTTCGCCAAGTACAACACATAAAGACAATACAAAACGAGGCATAACATAAACTCGGGGAACTAAAAATTAATAAAAAGATGACACAAGTAGAAAAAATAAAAGAAACGAATGATAGTATGAAAAGAATGAAAATGAGGCGTAATGCCCACTCGACCCCCGAAGTCCAGTGGTTATATTGTTACATTATTTCATCACAGTCTTTTCTCTTATTCAAAGCTTACATTATTTTCCTTTTTTTTTACCCCAAAAGTCCACAATATTGTATATTCTGCAATGTTTCTCAATCATCAGTTATGTCTTCATATTCCACCACAGACGGCGGGGCGTCACATAACCAAATTGATTTTATTTCTTTTATCGCTTCTCCAGCTTCTCCAAATGTATCTGTAACTCCCGTGTACCTGTCTTCATGCATCATAATCCCTATGTCATCCGTTTCATATTCTTATCTGGACATTTTCACCCTCACCACTCTTTTCCATTTTGCAATAGTTTTTTTTTTCCATTTCTATACTCTTTTTATAAACAACTAGTATTCCTTTATACTTGCATTCTTCTTCATTTGATGCTACTTCCACTGCTTGCACACTTTTAGATTTAAGTTCCTCCTCACCTTTCTGTGTCTCCTTAGTTTCCATAGACTTTTTTCTTGCTTTTGCCTTCTTCCTTTTGGGGCTGATAAACTCATCACCCTCTTCTTTCATTTCGTTTGTTTCCTTTATGTTGCTGACTCGCTCACCATCACTTTTATCTTTCTCTTGTTCCTCTTTCTCATATAACGTAAATTCCGCCAAGAGGCACTGAGCCTTCGTATGGCCCCGAGCCCCACAAATGTAGCAATTGGGCTGTCTTCCTTCCACTATTACACCTAGCCTTCCTCCTTCTTCAATCTCAATCTGGTAGGGGATTCGCTCCATGTCTTCGAATATGGCAAAAAGCCACATTTCGACGCCGAATCCCCTGCGGTTTCTCTTATTCCTTGTTTGACTTCGTTTTTTTTGTACCATTGTTTCCTTCCAGTGCAACAGTAGTAAGGATTTCTCAATCTAAAACATTAAAGGTTCAAATTCAAATAAGACCACTATCAGTAAACTATTTTCATTCAAAAACAATTGTTTTTGGTGGCATTTTTTTTTGTTACACTGTGGACGTTAGCCTACCTGACAATCATCATCATCAACATTATCAACATCAATGAAGACGGAACATACTGAAACGTCATCCTATAAATTAGAGAAACTAATCGATGACACAGTAACATTACACGGTTTTAGAATGTTATAGGTAAGTTCAACAAATAACAAATTATCTGGAGAAGATGGCAGCTCCAATAAGATGTCTGGTCACTTTGCCTTTCTAATAGCGAGGTCGCTGTGTGAGAACTAGTTAGCTGTTTGCAAAATTGTGGATTTTAATTATATGAATGCTGTGAAAGTGGATGACATCGCTTATCTGAGACGAGCATTGCTTTTATGGTTGGGTTAGAGATGAAGAGCAATTTCTGTCGAGGGTAGAATAGATGGTATTTCAGCTAGTTAGGGGATATGAATTACAAGAGAGTTTGAAATAGAATTAGCTAGTATGTGGCAGGATAATTTGAGCAGACAGATGATTTTAAGAGGTGAAAATTGTGGTAGTTGCGTAATGGTTAGGTTTGGATTCAAGAAAGCGGGTGCAAAGACTACAAGATGGCAAACGTTTCATCATCTGGGGTGCTTGTTACATCGGGTCAGTAGGAATGAGAGAATCAAGCGATGATGTATGAATGGTTTGCATTTAAATTAGCCAGAAGGATAAATTCAGGAAAAGAAGGAACAAATGTAAGAACATCTACATAGTCCATCGTCGAGAAGTAATAACCAAATCTCCCTCAAATCAATACGTATCGTCTTAAATATCGATTGCAATGATTGATTTCTCTATTCACGATCTCTCTCTCTCTCTCTCTCTCTCTCTCTTTATATCGTATAGAGAGAAGGGGAGAAAGTGAAAGAGACTAAAAGAAAGAAGTAATATAAGGGATAAAAAGAGATACACAACGCACCCATGGTAGATTTCATGGCAGGCAATGAGTAAAGAAACACTACATACGCATACACATCCCCGCACACACACACACACACACACACACACACACACACACACACACACACACACACACACACACACACACACACACACACACACACACACACACACACACACACACACACACACACAGAGACTAACAGAGAAATGAAGCGAGGGAGTAAATAATGGAGAACAATACTATAAGACAGAATTTTAAAAATTGTATTTCAAAATAATACATATTTTCTTTCGAAAAGTAATATTCATTCCATCATTTTGTATAAGTATCAAGAAATTTGATAAAAGCTAAATTATAATTATTGTATGTATGCTATAGTTCCTGATGTTACCTATGGTGGTAAAAGCATTCTTCTAAAGTTCCCCGTCGTATTACGGTTAACATCAGGTATTCACACACACACCACCAGGTATTCACATACACACTCACGCAAAACATACACACGCATACACACACTCATGCATATATACAAACATATATACATATATGCACACATATGTATGCTTGTATGAATGTATGTATAAATCAATGAGGAACCGAGAAGGAATGAAATCGCCTACTTTACATCACAAACACACTCACGCGCGCACGCTTATATATAGATACGTACGGTGATGCGCGCGCGCAACGCGTGTGATTGTTTGTTTGTGTGTATTTATTTCTCATTTTTATCTTGGATGTGCTGTCATGCCTGTCTCAGTGCCGTGCGTTTGTATGAAAGAAAACAACGGAGAGAGAGAGAGAGAGAGACAGAGAGAGACAGAGAGAGAAGAGCAAGAAAGAAAGAAAGAAAGAAAGAAAGAAATGAAGAGTACGGGGGACTGTGAGGCATAACGAGAGAGATACGTAGACAGGTTGATTAAGAGGCAGAAAGAGAGCGAGAGAAATAGTGCGATATGGACTTAAATTGGTAATTAATTGTGGTTGAGATGACCTGGACTGATTAAGGTTGTTGTGTCAGATTTGTTATAACTTACAACCATAAATGAATTCAGTCAGTGATTAACTGACAACAATTTGCTATTGAGGTAACATCAATGTTACCGTAGTGGAAGTAATGTTGCTGTTGTAAAGGATGTGTATATACATACGTGAGACAAACACACACACACAGACGAACATACACACACGTATGTTTGTATACATCCATCCATTCATCGACTCATACTAACGTAATATATACGTACATAAAAGCGGTGAGCTGGCAGAAACGTTAGCACACCGGGTGAAATGCTTAGCGATATTTTGTCTGCTGTTACGTTCTGAGTTCAAATTCCGCTGAGGTCGACTTTGCCTTTCATCCTTTCGGGAGTCAATAAATTAAGTATCAGCTGCTTACTGGAGTCGGTCTAATCGACGATCCCCCTTACCCAAAATTTCGGGTATGTGCCTAGAGTAAAAAAGAATATATACGTACATATATGCATACATATATCCATCCATTTATATATATATATATATATATATGGGAGAATATACAAATAATGACAACAGACGAGGACAGGTGGTGTAAATAACAAAAGT
>NC_068982.1:28775591-28780777 GCF_001194135.2 Octopus bimaculoides
TATTATCTCTGTTTCTGTGATCGAATTCTACTTTGCCCACTGATAAAATTCATATCGGACATGTATGGCGAGGTTTGCATTGACTATAATCATGTGAAATAATTATACTTCCTACATGTCTTTTTCTTCTACAAACACATTAGCTCTTTCAAAGTTTTCAATGTCCTGCATTCTTTAAATTCAATCCACCTCTTCATTTCACAGTCGTTCTGTCTGCCTTCTGTCTCACAGTCAGACTGACCGTCTTCTTTCGCTTCCTCTCTTTCTATCTATCTCCTTTCTCTCGCCCTGTGTGTGTTGGTGGGTATGTGTGCAAAAATGTGAGAGAAAGAGAATGTGTGTGTGCATGCATATGTGCATACATATACACGTATGTCTTTTATGCATGTATATAGACAAACACAGGTATATCAAATGCCATACAACATAAATTCTTGGAGTGTTGTGAAAGTGGGAGACTCAAGGAAACAGGACGAAGTACTGAAGACCGATTTCAAAACGCTTAGTCTTATAGGGGAGGCGACAACGGTCTGCGATATGTGACGCACTGATGTACTCAAAAAGACCCCCACACCATAATAGAATTGATATGCTAAAACTAATGTGCTTGTGGCACCAGCATCGGTGTGGATACTGGTGCCACGGGAAAAGCACTGGTGCTGGTGCCATGCAAAAAACATTGGTGATGGTATCACATAAAAAAAACACCCAGTACACTCTGTATAGTGGTTGGTATTAGAAAAGGCAAGCAGCTATAGAAACCAAGTCCCTGTCAATCCGTCCGATCCATGCCAGCAAGGAAAACGGAGTTTAAATGTTGATGAAATTATGATCTCTGTCTCTAGAGGATGTGTCATAAATATCAAATCGTAATTAAGACCAGCTCCATTTGAAAAGAGTGTCAGAATGATGTGGACGCCTCTGATGAGAACCCAATACGGTTCGAAAATCGATTGCGGTTGTTCACCATTTTTACAGTCTGCAGAGAAATGGCTAAAAAAAAATTGCCCTTGTTTATAATTATACCATATGTTACTTATGTACATATACATATGTATACATTTCCGGCAATGGTTCTGACAAAGCCGTTATTAATTATAGGCTGTGTGGTAAATAGCTTGCTTACCAACCGCATGGTTCCGGGTTCACTCCCACTGCATGGAACCTTGGGCAAGTGTCTTCTACTATAGCCTCGGCCCGACCAAATCCTTGTGAGTGGATTTGGTAGACGGAAACTGAAAGAAGCCCGTCGTATATGTGTGTGTGTGTGTGTGTGTGTGTGTGTGTGCGTTCGTGTGTATGTGCGCGCGCGCGCGTATGTGTTTGTGTATGTGTGCTTGTCCCTCCAACATCGCTTGACAACCGATGCTGGTGTGTTTACGTCCACGTAACTTAGCGTTCGGCAAAAGGGACCTATAGAATAAGTACTAGGCTTACAAAGAATAAGTCCTGGGATCGATTCGCACGACTAAAGGCAGTGTTCCAGCATGGCTGCAGTCAAATGACTGAAACAAGTAAAAGAATAAAAGCGTAAAAGAATTTGCTGAAGATTCAAGACTTCTCCAAATTCGATGTGACCTCAAGGAAAAGGGCAGGCTTATTGAAAATGAGAGAACAATCATGGACATGTGTATGTTGTATGTATGCATGTATGTATGTATGTCGTTAAAAATATATATAGGGCAAAAAAGGCTGCGATTTAAGGACTGTGTCAAGTCCTCATTAAAGGCCTGTGATATGCAGGACACTGACTGAGAGAACAATGCCTGTCATCGCCACAGATGGAGGAAACAGGTTAAGGAGGGGATCGACACTTTTGAGAGAGCACGTATCCAGCATGAAGAACTTAAGCGAGCTGCGCGAAAACGCATGGCTCATATAGTGAATGGGGAAAGCTTAATCTGCAATGTTTGCAGTCGTGTATGCTTGTCAAGAGCAGGGCTCATTAGCCACCAACGGAGCCGCAAATGCAAAATATAAGTTAGTCCTAGAGCGCACAATGTTCCGGAAGGTCGGTAATGGTCTTCCTCGGTCACGAGTGGACGGCCATCATCATCATCATGTATATCGTTATTTAGTTTTATTTCAAGATTTCTGGCCAATAGAGAAAGGGCCGGTTTCTAACCTACATCCAAGGCTGCTTCACTGGAATTTCAACAACAGGGTATGTATGTATGTATGTATGTATGTATGTGCGTACATATGTTCGTTCTTGATATTATTTTTACAAAGTTCTTACCAATGGTGAAAGAGCCGGATTCTAGCCTAGAAACAAAATTCGCCGAGTAGCTACATAATCATGGTTGGAACATTTTTGATCACCAGTTTTCTCGAACAGACTTGACTTCTTACTCAACAACTAGTCGAAAGGGAAGTGGGCGGATTTATGAAATAGCTGTTTCGTGAAGTCCCATGTTTTATGGGAAAGGAAAAGGGTACGGAAGTAGACAACTAAAAAATGTCAAAAACTGAATTTTTGAGTAAAAATAAGTAAATCTGATTCGTAATTTCCGTTGTATAAAAAATAGATTTACGGCATATTTCGAATTGTAATGTTTATAAAATGGTAAATGGAGGATACCGAAATATTTCTATTTGTACAAACAAGCGCGCACACACACACACACACACACACACACACACACACACACACACACACACACACACACACACACACACACACACACGTGTGTGTGTTTGTTGTGACTATGTTTGTCCCCACCACCGCTTGATAACTGGTGTTGGCGTATTTACATCCCCGCAACTTAGCAGTTCGGCATAAGATACCGATAGTATAAGAACCAATCTTAAATAACAGGTTCGTTAGACTAGAACTTTTCATGGTGGTGCCACAACATCGCCGCAGTTTATTGGCTGAAAGGAGAAAAAAAATATCGATAAAAGATAAAAGGTCATGTTTCGTTCAAAGAAAAGTAATATATGGCAATGGATAGAAGCAACTGGAAGAATGACCGACCCAGAAGTCTTGCGATATATGTTCTGGCTCTTTTTATTCCAATCTCAGTTCAAATTCCATCGTAGTCTACATGGATAACAGAGTCAATCCGTGTTCCGTTATAAATCCGGATCTATTCCATCTCAATCACAGATTTTTTTAATTAATATTTTTTAACTAAACAGTTTGAAACTTCGAATACTGGTAGAATTTCTCACGTAGAACACGGTTTACTCTGAATGTTTTTGACAAAATTTCGTCACCACTCTGTTCAAAGAATCAACACCAAGAAGGAAGAAATCTTATTTATATATATTTGTTCGTTGCCCGCTATCTGTGTTTTATTCACACATAAAGCGCGCCGGTGTTTAAAAGACCTATAGAGCAACGAGTCAACAGCTAACGTTTTTATTGTTGACGTATATGTAGTTTCAAAATGCCGTATTTTACAACTATGAGATGTATTATTATTGTTATGATTTTATCTTACTATAATCAACAACAAACACATTTCATCAATATAAAAATCTTTATTAGATAAAAAAAAATAGCAAAATACGGTAATTGTAGTGGCAATGGCAAGTTCGCTCGCTAGTTGCTAGTTGATAGTGTAAAAGGGAGGGAAAGAGTAAGGAATGCACGGTGCTGACTAGAAAGGAAGAAAGGATAAAGGTGGCATCGCCAGAGTGGTGATATTTAGTAGAGATGACCCGGAAGTTGTTCCTTTTCGATTACTATCGCAAACAGCAGTAGTTTTCTTCAACCGAATACACGTCGTTGATTGGTTGTAATTACCCAAATACGACAACTTTAACACGAAATAACTTCTAAAATACGAAATGTTGTCAAAAACGTTCAGAGTAAACTGTGTTCTACGTGAGAAATTCTACCAGAATTCGAAGTTTCAAACTGTTTAGTTAAAAAAAAAAATTTAATCTGTGATTGAGATGGAATAGATCCAAAACCCTCTAGCCATGGCACTCTCTTTCCTCCTGATTAAAAGTACAAAAGAAAAGAAAAGAAAAACGAACCGCATTGTAGGACCGAACACAAAACCACTTGAATGCGAGACGATCTTCTTTTAATGTCCTGTATGAATACGGTATTTCGTTATGCAACGATAATGTACTGCAGAGTATATTAAACGTTATCATAAGTCAATACAGTGTACAACTTTTAGTTAGCCTATCGAAGTGTGTGTATATTAAATCTGTCTGTTTTCCTTGAAGTCTACATATATAAAAGTCAGGACAAATAACGTTAAACATTTCATAGGGGTTTGGTTATTTTACTGTCTTAATTGTATTCCTAACAAGTCTTTCTCGTTAGCATGCGGGATAATATGCTTAGCGCATGTTCAATTTCTGCCGAGGTCGACTTTATCTTCCATTCTTTCGTAGTCGATAAAAACCAGTACCAATTGAACACTGGAGTTGGTGCATTCAACTAGCTCTCTCCCGTTCTCTGCCCCTTAAATTTGTATGCACATGTATGTGCGTGTGCGTGTGCGTAGTGTGTGTGAGTGAGTGTTAGTTGAGATGGATGGATGAATGAATGTATGTGTGTGCTTTGATAATACACACATACATATATGTGTACGTGTGTATGCATGCGTGTGTATGTATGTATATATGTAGAGATAAATGGATGAATGTGTATAAGTGTGTACGTTCATGATACACTTACAAACAAACATACATACATACATACATACACACACAAATATGTATGTATATATATATAGATAGATAAATAGATAGATAGACGTAAAATGTATATCTATCTTCACGTGTGTGATGGTGAAATGTTTACCCACACCCACATCTCTGCTTCACACTGGCTGTCAATCGAGCTTTCACCTGTTTCCTATCTAAATATTGTTTATAACTAAATATTCCAGTAGAAGGATAAATAATTAAGTATTTCAACACAATCCGTATCCATCGAATTCCTTGGGTATGTTCCTCTTACTTATTTTTTTTCTTTCTTCTATTAATCCTTATACTTACAGCCCTAAGGCACAGTCACACACACATGCAAATACATGAAATCCCCTCATAGCAAAAGAGACTATAGAATGTGGTCTTTCAAAAATTGTAATGGCAGTATCCGAACCGAGCGACAGACCTTCGGAAGGAAGCTAATATTAAATATACATATGAAATATGTGTGTGTGCGTGTGTACAACACACACACATGTATGTATATATATATATATATATATATATAT
>NC_068982.1:28781106-28782809 GCF_001194135.2 Octopus bimaculoides
TATTATTTTACTCTTTTTCTCATTTCAGTCATTTGACGGCGGCCATGCTGGAGCACCGCTTTGAAAAGTTTTAGTCGAACAAATCGACTTCATGTCTTATTTTTTAAAGCATAGTACTTATTCTATCGGTTCGTTTTCGTTGTGGACATATATGTGTATGTGAATGTGTATGGTTATGTGTGTGTATGTGTGTGCCTGTTTCCTCTCCTCCTCACGCACACTCTTTCTCTTACTCACCCTCTCTTTCACGCTCTCCCTTTCTTTCGCTCGCTCGCTCTCTCTCCCCCCCACACATACTCTTCCTCTATTTCTCCTTCTCACTCTTTCTCCCCCAACCCAATCCCATCTCCATAAATATAAATTCAGCATCTGTAGCCAAGGAACCTGACAGTCACAGAGCAAACTTGGAACAGACCTGGAGCAGAGAGGGGATGTCTTTGATGAAGTCTGTGTGTGTGTTGTGTTTGTGCTGTATGTATGTATGTATGTGTGTGTGTGCGTGTAGTAAGTAATTTTAAAACATTAAAGACTTCAATATAAAAAAATAATCTTACGTCGAGCAACTTTATTCAAATGCTGGATTAATCATCAGTTGTTTTACCGCAACAGGTAACGATATTAATACACCTTCATTGCCTAATGATCTGAAGAGCCGCTGAAACTGGCATTTGTGGAATAATACAGCATTTGTATTGTGTGATTCAGTATGAGCAAACACACACACACACACACACACATTTTTTTCTCTCTCTCTCTCTCACTCTCTTACACACACACATGCACACACAAATACCTGTACATACGCACACATACATCGTGAGAGGTGGTAGTTACACTTGACTTAATCATTGCACTTGTATTCTATTTTACCGATCCGTGACAAGTTGAAATGTAACGTTGACCTCTTTGGAATTGTGACTCAATAATTATTATAATTATTATGCATTCAGTCATAAGATTGTGTACAATATTTGTGTGCCTGTATGTATATGTATATATATATGACCTTTTTTTGTGTGTACATTTTGTGACAGACCATGCCTTTCATTTGCTGGGCTCAAATCTCATTTGCAAACCCATGGAAGGCGAACCTCCACCAACTATTCCGCCTATATGTCTGTGCACACCTTTCAATGCAATGTATGCCAGAAGGTCTGCAAATCTAACGGAAGCCTCAAAAGATATTTTAAGATCCATAAAGAAAGATCAGAACTTAACAGCAGCTCTTAATGGTCCAAATTGCAAATGCAATCTATTGTAGGTGTCTTTTCAAAACATTGTCTCGTTTAAAAAGCCACATCAGATCCCATGATGGTGCTAAGGTGTAGGTACAAGAGGTGGTCAAATTCTGCATAAGGAGTAGACAACCACCATATATGCGTGTATGTGTGTGTGTGTGTGTGTGTGCGTGCATGCATGTATCTGTGTGTGTGTGTATGTATGTATGTATTTGTGTGTGTGTGTGTGTATATATATATATATATGTATGTATGTTTGTATGTGTGTGTATATATGTATATATGAATATTCGTATGTATGTATGTATGTATGTTGTTGTTGGCGCTCCGTCGCTTACGACGTCGAGGATTCCAGTTGATCCGATCAACGGAACAGCCTGCTCGTGAAATTAACGTGCAAGTGGCTGAGCACTCCACAGACACGTGTACTCTTAACGTAGTTCTCGGAGATATTCAGCGTGACAC
>NC_068982.1:28783373-28793661 GCF_001194135.2 Octopus bimaculoides
TGGTACTTATTCAATCGGTCAGTTTTGACAAACTGCTACGCTACGGAGACCTAAAAATACACCAACAATTGTTGTCAAGACCACCCCCATATATATATATATATATATATATATATATATATATATATATATGTATGTATATGTATATACGACGAGCTTCTTTCAGATTTTCTCTATCAAATCCGCTCACAAGGCTTTGGTCAGCCAAAAGCTACAGTAAAAGACACTTGCTCAAGGTGCCATACAGTGGAATTGAACCCAAAATCATTGATTGTGAAGCAAGCTTCTTACCACACAGCCACAGTTACATTATCCATTAGGCATCTTACTTTTCTATAAGGGCGGTAGCTTCTGATTTGAGGGTAATTTCGTTACCATTTCCAGCAGATAGGACGATCTGATACGAGTATCTTTTTAAGTGAATGAGTAATATGCGGATGTCGGTGTGAAACACTAGATAATAATAATAATAATAATAATAATAATATTGTTGTTGGCACTCCGTCGCTTACGACGTCGAGGGTTCCAGTTGATTCGATCAACGGAACAGCCTGCTCGTGAAATTAACGTGCAAGTCGCTGAGCATTCTGCAGACACGCGTACCCTTAACGTAGTTCTCGGGGATATTCAGCGCGACACAGTGTGACAAGGCTGGTCCTTTGAATTACAGGCACAACAGAAACAGGAAGTAAGAGTGAGAGAAAGTTGTGGTGAAAGAGTACAGCAGGGTTCACCACCATCCCTTGCCGGAGCTTCGTGGTGCTTTAGGAGTTTTCGCTCAATAAACACCCACAACGCCCGGTCTGGGAATCGAAACCGCGATCCTATGACCGCGAGTCCGCTGCCCTAACCACTGGGCCATTGCGCCTTCACTAATAATAATATTAATAATAATGATAATAATAATGATGATGATGATGATGATGATGTTTCGAACAAAAGAATAAATCTTAAATAAGAAGTAAAAATCTCACCCTTTTTTGACGACGGGTATATCGTAAGCTTTTGACCAGTGTTTCTCAACTTTCTTTCTTTCTTTTTACCTATGGACCCCTTTTTATTCCTATTTTACTCGAATGGACCTTCATACATTGAATGGTTATTAAAAAGTTAAATATTTCATTGGGTCTCCGTGACGTTTCGAAGCTCTCATTACTGCGTTTATTGTTTATTTTCAGAAGTCTTTTAAAAAAGACACCGTCTTCATGTTTTTTGTTTGTTTTTTTGTTTGTTTTTTTGTATCTTACTGTAATTTTCAAACCATATGTAATATATATTTTACTCAGATGGATCCTAATAACCATTCGATGTTTCGAAAATCCTATTACGTTTTTATAATTAAATATGGATCTATTTTAAAACGGGGGCCACATTTTTCATTAATGTTTTACGTAGTGTTTTTGGTACGGAAAGACTTTCAAACTTCGTATACTTATCTATTTTGTGTTATAGAACAGAAAAATATTTTTGTATTCGAATTTATTTCATGTAAAAAATTATCTTATTTCGATAATTTCAACCAATCACTGACAAGTATTCAGTTGTTTATATTTACTCCTTTGGCTGATTAAGCGATGTAAAGCGTATTTAATCTCCATACCTTCGTTTTATTTGCTTTTTTCATTTTAAATTTGCTTTAACCTTAACCCTAACCCTAGGGTTAGGGTTAGGGTTAATTGTTTCAGAATCGTTTATTTATGTAGTCGGCACTTAATGTATATCGGCTGAATGGACGTCAGTGATTGGTTGAAATTACAGAAATACGACAACTTTAACATGGAATAACTTATGGATTTCTTTTTTTTTTTAAGAAGACTAAGAGAAAAAGATGTTTCATATGACACATTCTACCAGTGTTCCAAGTTTCAAAGTGTTTCGTTAATGAAAAATGTGGCCCCCGTTTTAAAAAAGATCCTTAAATATTATTAGGAATTGTATAAAAAAAAAAAATATTTTGAGTATTGTAAAGTCAGCCAACTGGCAGAATCGTTGACACGCGTGGCAAAATGCTTCGCGACATTTCGTTCGTCTTTATGTCCTGAGTTCAAATTCCGCCGAGATCGACTTTCCCTTTCATCCTTTCAGGGTCGATAAAATAAGTACCAGTTGAACACTGGGGATGATACTATCGACTTACCCCTCCCTGAAACTGCTGGCCTTGTACTAAAATTTTAAAATCTATATCTTGTGTGTTGTAGAAATAAAACCAATATATTTTATATAAATTTTAGCAACAAAATCTTACATGGACCACCCCCAAGGCTCATATGGGCCCCTGTTGAGAACCACTGCGTTAGACTGATCTTAAAAGATGATAAAAATCATCTTTATTCCCTTGTTTGAACATTTTAAGAGACGAGGTGAAATACCGTTCTCAGGTCGGTATTTCACTTGGTTTGTTGATGGAGGCTTCTGTCGAGAAGAACGTCTGATCGCTCGATTACAAATGATGACGCGTTTACACGGGCAATCCGTAAAACATTTATATTGCCTTCCCCTAAGATATACCTACTGTTACTCTTACCAACTTGGAAATTCCAGAACTGCTGATTCCTTATTGTTGTTATACAAGCAAGATACCCCTAACTGGTGCAATGACAACGACCGCGTTTTATAAACAAGAAATATGTAACTGAACAGCTTGCTCGAAAAATTTGTTTTAAGTGGAGTGTGGGATAAGTTTATATAGAGCGAACTTCTATCCCTGCGATTAATTGTATAAGTTGAAGTGGTTCACTGTGCTCCACATGCCAGATAGAAAAGGATTCATGTTATGGAATTTAGGGGTACATAACCCCAACAGGCCGATGCTGGTCTCCCTTTCGTTACAGTTTATAATCTTACGTAAAGCTCTCCTTCTTGCAGTTTGTCTGATAATATATACGTAAGCGTATCGTCCACACAAACTAGAATAGACAGATTAACATATTTCACTGCAATGCGACATATCAAAACAAGCTGTTGCCATGGTCGAAAGTTATTCTTCCATTCTTTGACTTGTTTCTATCATTGGACTGTGGCCATGCTTTACACCGCGTGAACGGGCTTAGTGAAACAAATCGACTCCAGTTCATATTCTTTTCAAGCCTGATACCTATTATAGTAGTTTCTTTGGTCCAGCTGGTTGATTACGGTGACTAAGCAAAAACAACACCGACTATCAAGCTGTGTGTATATATACACACACACACACACGTGTATATATACATATATACACATATATATGTGCATGTGTGAAGCTGCATAGCCTTGTGACTAGTGTGCTGCACTTGCGGTCACAAGATCGTGGTTTCAGTTTCTAGACCGAGGTGGGGCGTTGTGTTCATGAACAAAAGAACTACTCTTATATTGCTCTTCAATCACTCAAGCACCTGACGTCTGACACACCCTACTCGTTCAGGTGACGTCGATTTGGTGGAATGAGCGAGCTAATGTACTGCACAAGCATTTGATCGCATCACTATAAGCAAATCATTTGAACAGGTTATTCAACAAGAAATTATAGAACCCTCTTTCTCGGACTACAAGAAACTGCCACCATGCATATATGCGTACAGGATGTCACCAACTGTGTAAATAACATGAAATACGTGGACAAGCAAGTTAAATACATAAACAACGAGAAACAAAAATGGAAAAAAGGTCAAATGAACATAGAGAAACGAAACTTCACAATTGTCGGTTGTCTATCTACTCCTCATTTCGAGATATACATATATATCGACAGCCGAAAGTCGATAGCCAATGGCGAAGGGAGATAATCCCCTATTGTTTACCTTCGTAGTGAGGCTTTTCTCTCTCCATATTTTAAAGAGGTATTAGGCCAACAGGTTTCATGGTTTGACGATACGCCATAAAGCTAAACCCTTTATGGATTGGAAACCCAGGATAATCCCATAAACCGGCCTTCCCCAGTAAAGAATACACACTGCTCTACACCTTAGAGTGTGCTTCTCCGGATTTGTTTCCTACAAACGATTATATATATATATATATATATATATATATATATATATATATGTATTTATATTTATATATATTGAATGGGCTTGCACACACAATTTTCGTTTACCGAATTCATTCACATTGGGCAACACGGGATTGTATAGAAGACACTTGCCCAATGTGCTGCGCTGGATATTCTTCAGGAAATTCTCCCAGGTAATAGTCAACCTATGTCATTGTGCACTGTTGCTACATATTCGTTAACCCTATACAGCATGCATTCTTCCCCACCAGGCTTGCCTAGTCGCTGGCTCCCGACAATGTGACATGTTAGACTGAATTTCAAGTTACCAGTATCACCGAGACTGACCTATCTATGTAACGTAGATATTACCTCGTCTTTGCATACATATAAATTTACAGTGCCCGGTGACTCCTTTCCTCATTTAAAACGGTAGGGTGTCATATGAGGGAAATTCGACTGCTATTTCTTCTAGGTTGAGCGGCCAGGCAAAGGCTTTCCTTCATTGGTTCAAAGTAAATTATGTCCTTGTTGTTATGTTAGCAGAACACCAAGTCTGACAGCATAAACTCGTGATAAAAAATGTTTCCAGTCGTGACTACGCCCTCTGTTTCTGTATCAGGTACTCCATTGATCAATATATTTTTATCTTTTGTCTTTTTCAGTCGCTGGATTGCGGCCGTGCTGGAGTATCGCCTTGAAGAGTTTTAATCAGACAAATCAACCCCAGTACTTTTTTTTTTTTAAGTCTGGTACCTCTATCGGTCCTTTTTTACTGAACCACTAAGTTAGGAGACGTAAAGAAACCAGCACGGTGGTCAAACGGTGAGGATGGGACAACCTCTAACACAAAAACACGCACACAAACATAAATATGTGTATATATATATATGATGGGCTTCCACCCACACAGTTTTCGTCTACCAAATTCATTCACAAGCTCAGAAGCCATGGACTATAGAAGATGAAACTTGCCCAAGGGGTCGCGCAGTGGGACCGAACCCGAAAGCACGTGATTACAAAGCGTGCACGTGTTTTGAGGGAGGTTTGGCTCTCGTGTCCAATAGGCGAAGTGACCATCTAGCTAGAAGAACTCATTCTCAACAGCGAAAGCATCCGACACACGTTGATGTGACCTTGGAGCTGAGGAAGTTGCTGGAGAAATATTGCTATGTAGTAATATAACAGATAGCTCAGACAATGCATACGCCTGATGTAAAACAACCCTCCTCCCACTCTTTCTCTCTCACACTTTCTATTTCAGCCTTTTAGAAAGGTTGTTCGTATAAAGAAACAGTTCAATGTATGAGATACTTCTATCTAATTATTTTAGAGGGATGCTTAGTGCAAAACACGACTCGACATATGAAAAATTTAGGGTGGTTATACTAGAGGCGGGCTGTGTTTCAGTTACATATATTGATGTACCTGCTAAAGCTCTACCAGTAAATTGATTTGTTACATTAAAACTTTGGGCGTTGCTGCATATTTGTATGAAGGAATGTATGTATCTATAAACACACGCATGACTGGGCGGTTATCAAGTTCGCTTCGCAATCATGAGACGTGGGTTCGATCCCATTGCAAAGCATTTTAGGAAAGTCAGCCCAAGTCTTGAGATGTACTGTACCAGTAACTCAAAGGTCCAGTCTCCCCACAAGGTGTATTGTTGATTCCGACTGTACACATGTCTATGGGATACTCGACCACTTACACAGTAAGTCAGAGAGTAGATAAGTCAGTTGATCGAACAGTTTCAATACTAATCTACAAACGTGACGGAGATCCATTTATTGATATTTGTGTTTGTATGTGCGCGTGTGTGTATGTATATACATACATACATACTATATATATATATATATATATATATCTGCGTATGTATGTATGTGAGTGTGCCTGCATGTGTGTGTGTGTGTGTACATATATATACATATACATATATATATATATATATATATATATATATATATATATATATATATATATATATATATATATATATATATATATATATATATATATATATATATATATATATATATATATATATATATATACATATATATACTTACACACACACAAACACACATATATATATATATATATACATATATATATACATATATATATACATATATATACACATATATATACACATATATATACATATATATATACATATATACATACATACATATATATATATATATATATACATACATATATATATATACATATATATACACACACACATATATATAAAAAAATCGAAAAAATAAAGGACTAAACTGCTGACGAGAATTGAACCACAGATGGTTTGTTTACCAGGCTAAGATGCAGCCATCCGCTTTTCGCTTTCTTCTCTCACATGCACGCACACACACACACACACACACACACACACACACTATCCGCGTGTATGTGTGTGCGCGCCGCCGCTAAATGTGTGCGTGCGTAAATGCGTGAGCGTATGAATGTGCTCCTACGCGAATGTTTATGCGCGTGCGTATGTATGTCTGCGTGTGTGCTCATGCATGTGCGCATATTTGTGCATAATGCATTCTCATGCGTGCGTTTGTGTGCATGTGTGTGTGTTTGTGTTCAAGTATGTATGTTTGTATTTGCGCGCGCATTTGTGTGTGTGTGTGTACATATACATGCGTGTGCGCTGGTATGTATTTTTCTAATGCATTTTATAATTTCATTCAGCGCCTGCTTTTCTCTTTTTTACTTTTTAACTTCCTTCTTAACTCTCCTTCTTTCTTTGTTTTCACTGTTTCCTTCTCTCATTCTTCTCTCTATCTCTTTCTTTTCTTTCTGTTGATCTGTCCCTTTTCCTCTGTGATTCTGTACACTTGTGATTATGTGTGTGCGCGCACGACACAGAGAGAGAGCGAGTATTGTTTGTTGACTTTTTAAATTCTTTCGATGTTCAGAGCATTCATCCCTCCCTCCTTCACCCATTCTGTCCCTCTAATAATTTTTTTTATTTATTTACTTATTTAGTTTTTCTATTTATTTATTTTCTTACAGTCCTCATTCACACCTCTTATCAACACTGCATGTTTTCCCCTCCCCCATTAATAAATAGCATCGTTCGCTTGCATACCGATAAATATTTTGCATAGCCCCTCGTCATTTCTCAGCGTTACACGTCCCAACCGTTCGTGCAAATTACTTCGTTTATCACCATCACCATCACCAGCATCAATATCAACAACAGCGAAGCTTATATCAACTTCACTTGTAAATAATGTAAAAAAAAAAACCATTCAGTCTTGTGTAACCACCGTCTTCTTGCTTTCCACGTGCTGCTATTCTATCAACTATCACCGCCGTTAATCACCACAACCACCATCACCACTACTACTACTTTCACCGTCACCACTACCGTAACCACACAACATCTGAACATCCCACCATCATTATTACTATGATAATTAAACACACCTACTTACTGACATAACACGCAGCAGATACAAGCATACACACACACACATATATATGTGCGTGTGTGTGTGTATATACATATATATATATATTCACATACATGCATAACGTAGAAACACGGGCACAAACATACCATGTGCAGGCACACATAACATACAAATATACATACTAACGTACATACATATATACGTAAGATATAAATATAAACATGCATGCGCAAACATATATACACATCATATAGTAAATACATGCATGCATGTATATATGTGAATATAATAATTTACATAGGTACATAACATTGAAGCGTACGCTCAAACATACCATAAACTATATATATATATATATATATATATTTGTAAACGGACATAAATGCATACGTAAAGATACAAACATACATGTGTACCTTCACAAATATATCATGCATGTAAGCATAGCGTAATGTAACAACACTTTATACCACGTCTTCGCTACTTGTACAAGCAATACATACACACACACACACTATATATATATATATATATATATATATATATGTATGTATGTATGTATATATATCACAGTTACTTCTACACAAATACCCACCTCTTTCAAACTCCTACCAGCAATACCAGTAACAGGCAAACATAATAATAATAACAAACAAACAAAGCAACTACTACCATCACCACCGCTATCATAACATCATCACCAGTAGTAGTTGTAGTAGTAGTAGTAGTAGTAACAACAGTGGCAGGCACATGAACAGCAACATAAACAACAACAGTGTCATTTCTCTTTATTTATTCATTTAGTTATCACTTTTTTTTTTTTTTTGCTTCTTCTTTCTTCTTCTTCTTTCCAAACAGTAGGATATAGCGGTTTTATTAATCAGTTGTAGTAAATATCAGAAACGGCATTCGGAATCACATGTAACGGACTGCATGCAATGATATAATAATAACATCTATATATATGTATATATACATATACGACGCTATACCGGTACATACGTTGAAGCATCACTATCTATAGCACTGGATAACTACCGTATTCATTTGATATATACATATATGTACTGACCAAACTTGAAAGACTCCGGCAGACTCCACACACAGCACCAAACCTGAAGCTGCTACATCGCACACGGACAACTTTCTGTTCGCGATGCCTTGGATTACCGTATTAACTTTAATCACCTTAGTAAGTTCAATACTTGCTATTTAAAAAATCTACTTTTTTTTTTTTCATTTTCTTTTCGTGTTGTGGTTATTTTGCTATTGTTGTTGTTATTGTCATTATACATGCATACATATTATTTTTTTTTTTTCTTTCGGCATTTTACATTCTGTGTTAAAATTTCGCCGTGGTCATCTTTGCTTTTTTACCTATCCGAGGTCGCTAAACCGAAGTATCAATCAAGTACTAAGGTCGGTGTAATCGATTAAGCTTTATCGATACAAAATTTAGAAACAGTTATAATTTATCAATCATGTGCAAATTAAATCAATATGACACAACCTTCTGAGTTCGAATCTTGCCGGTGTTAATTTTCTCTTCATCTCCCATGGGATACATTAAATTAAGTTCCAATCCAGTACTGGTGCAGCTACAATCGATAATATATACACCCGACTGTGTGTGTGCGTACACACACACACACACACATATATATAACGGTTGGGTCGATAAAGAATCGACAATAAAGCGTAAGGTCGATAAATGCCTTGCGATGTTTTGTTACATACCTGTAAGTTGCAAGTTCATATCGCTTTGTAGTCGACTTTACTATTCATTCTTCCGGGATTGGTTCCGATAAAATAAACAGCAGCCAGATACTGGAGTCGATTTAATTTATAACACCTTACCTTAACCCTCAAACTTTCTGTGTGTTTATTTTTGTCCATGATAAGAAGTTGCTGATTGATAAAAGAAATAAATGTCACTCCTTGAGTCGGACAAAATATTATTCCACCTTCACCTCAATAAGAAAATTCTGTCCTTGTGCCGATGCGGAATACGTAAGGTGACGGCCGAAATACCTTCAGTTTTTTTTTGTTTTTTTTTTCAATTACAGTTTACATGTTGAAGTTTTGAATTCAAACACTGTCAGGGTCGACTTTGTCTTTAATTCATTTGGAGTAAAAAGTAAAATAAGCACCAGTCTGGTACATCGGTCAAGAAGGTTCCGAAGTCAAACGTCAGTGGGAGTTGAACTCAGAACGCAAAGGTTGCTTAATAATGATTTCATTTACATAACGATGCTAATTGCCAAATTGACTCCAGCCACCAGCTGCCTCCCCTTCTGAAGAGAAAAAAATACATGATGGTCTTGTATGTATAGACGTAGGCATGGTTGTGTGGTTAAGAAGTTGTTTTACAACCGCGTGATTTCGTGTTCAAACCCACCACGCGGCATCTTCGGGAAATGTTATCTTTATTTTCTTAAAGCCCGGGCACGACCAATGCATTGCAAGTGAAATCGGTTGATGGAAATTGTGCGATAGCTCGCCGTTTGTGTATGTGTGTGTCATTTACTTGTGTATATGTGTATGTGTTATTTACTGTTTGACAACTGTTGAATTATTAACGTTACTGCAACGTAGTGATCTCGCAACAAGTAATCGATACAATAAGTAGCAGATTTGTTAAAGAATTACTGGGGTCGATTCGACTGACTTAACATTCCAAGTCAACGCCCTAACCTGGCCGCAACGCAATACCGAAACGAGTAAATGAAGAAATAAGATTGGGAGTGGAGTGATGCTGATATTAGCGCAGAGTACCTGCTTCAGGATAATTACATTTTGCGCTACCTGTAACAATCCAGCCATATATGTGTGTGTGTGTGTGTGTGTGTGTGTGTGTGTGTGTGTGTGTGTGTGTGTGTGT
>NC_068982.1:28793671-28796108 GCF_001194135.2 Octopus bimaculoides
ATCCTTTCGGGGCCGATGAAATAACTACTAACCGAGCAGTGGGGTCGATGTAATCGACTACCCTCCTCCCATCCCCACAAATTTCAGGCCTTGTGCCTATAATAAAAAGGACATTTTTGCACCACCGCAACGCGGCGAAGTAGCATAGTAGTTAGCGCTTTCGGAAAAAAAATGCTTTACGGTATTTATTTCAACCCATTCCACCTCCTGCTAAGGTTAGTTTAGCTTTTCACCCTTTCGCTGTCAATAAAGTAATGTGTTATTCAAGCATCGAGGTTCGATCATATCGAATAACACCTTCCCCTCAAAATTGCAGGTCTTGTACCAAAATCAGAAACTATTATTTACAGCACTGTTTTCTATGTACTGGAATAAACTCGGAGTATATGTATATTTTTTTTTACCTTTTATCATTATAATATCTGCAAAATTACCTAGAAGCTATCTACTACTGTCGATTTGAACGTCTGCTTCTTCTGTACCAGAAATATGTCGATATAAGTACTTGCTAAGTACTGAGTCTAGATATATGCACAAGTTTACATTGCGTACAATGTTCTTACATATTCATTTCTGCCCATGGGTTCGGGTAGGGGTTGAGTATCGTTAGAAAAGTTGGTCCTGATGATAAGCATAGCACTTTAACATTCTTCCAACTAATATTAGCAGAGATGATAAGCACCCGGTTTGGTGGCTTTAATATTCCCAACTACTTTTATGATAAGCACCCGGTTTAATTGTTTAAGGCAATCAGCTTAAGCCGGCTGCATATATATATATATATATATATATATATATATATATATGTGTGTGTGTGTGTATGAATATGTGCGTACGTATGTATATATATGTATGTATGAGCATGTATGTATAATAATATGCGTTTGTGTACGAGAATATATATATATATATATATATATATACTCACGCGCGGAAAGCTACAAGCAAAACCAACCACCTAAATACGGGTGTGCGATAAATGAATACGTGTGTGTGTGTGTCTGTGCAAATTTAACTACCTTTTCCCTTTCACGGTTGTTGCAAAAGTGTCTTAACACGCGTTACGATATGTCGTCCGCGATAAATTTTTGTTGAATATTACAATCAGCTGATTGCCTAAAACTTTGGGTATGTATAACCGAATCATTACAGCACTTATTATAATAAGTATTATTGTTTAGCCCTAGGACACCCTTGGTTGAATTAAACTATGGTCAAAGATAATTGTTATAAGAGGCATTGTGAACCCATAATTTCATTACTTAATATATGTTCGATTCATTTTTCTTCTTTTAAGTGATACGCGTGGTGATTTGTGAGAAATTTTGTGGGGGTTATTTCTAGTAAAATGACAGACCACATACAGGTTTTCTCATGTAGTTTTGTTGTCAATTACTGCAACAGAGCGTGTGTATATAAAAACACGCACACATACACACATACATATGCTTATACAAACACATGTACACATACCAAAGGCGCAATCATAATTACACGCTCACACACGCACGCACAAATCAAACCACATGTATTTGAGGTTATCCTTACGTCAGTCTGACTGCTTCTCTATGACGACAGAGTGAAAACAGTTTAACTCAACAATTGTTATTACACAACAGACAACCGGCATTTCACTCTCAAGTTTTCTTTACTTCTATACTTTTTAGTTTATATGAATGAAAAGGTATGCGAATCAGCAGCATTGCATTTAAAAAAAAAATAATCAAACCAATTATAAAAGGAGCGTAAAGACATAATTTAATATATATACATTTTATATATATTCAATTTTATGACTTTAATTCAACGTAGTTGCGTGGGAGTGTACGGCTTGTAGTGTCAGAATGTAAATAACATTTAAAATTTAACAAGCATAGCTGAAAAGTTTCTGTGTCTGCCTACCTCCCTCAGTCACTCAAACACTGTCTGTCTCTCTCTCACTCTCACTCTCACATGTGTATATGTGTCTGTGTGCGGTTGTGTAATTAGTTATGGTTCCAGAATTAGTTCAAACAGAATAAATAGTACACAAAATTTGAGTATATTACTTTTTTTATTTTTAACTGACTTAAGATTATCTATCTATCTATCTATCTATCTATCTATCTATCTATCTATCTATCTATCTATCTATCTATCTGTGTATGTAAACGTGTGTGTGCATGAATATATACATGCACATATGTATGTATGTATGTATGTATGTATGTATGTGTGTGTATATGTATATATATGCACAGGTAAACGAGTATGTGGTAAGTAGCTAGCTTACCAACCACATGGTCCCGGGTTCAGTCCCACTGCGCGGCATCTTGGGCAAGTGTCTTCTACTATAGCCTCGGGCCGACCAAAGCCTTGTGAGTGGATTTGGTACACGGAAACTGAAAGAAGCCCGTCGTATATATGTATATATATATATATATATATATATATATAT
>NC_068982.1:28797348-28804509 GCF_001194135.2 Octopus bimaculoides
ATATATATATATATATATATATATATATAAACATTATTACTTCTAAATCTCTCAAAGAGAGATATTCTGTAACAGTTCTTAAAGTAAAGGCTATTTGCCAACATAATGTGGCAGTCCTGAATGGGACGAATGTTATTGTTGTTTAGTACCAGGAAACGTCGTTTCCAGCTGGCTATACGACACAATATCTGTGTCCTTATATTTTCGAACAGGGGAGCTCAGCACCCCTATCCAGCACAAAGCAACATCTGTGGACCGGTTTTGGATTATATATATATATATATATATATATATATATACACACATTTATTATTATCATTATTATTTTTAGTTGTGGAAACTGGGGAGGGTGAGATGGTGAAATGGAGTTCGTAGCCCCCCGCCGTACCAGTAATACTCTACTTGAAACATCGTAATTCAACAGCTGTAGCAGAGGCATGAGAAGGAAGAGTGTTACAAGGATCGACGGCTTTGAGGGGGGGGGGGGAAGCGGCGAGTAATTGGAGTAGGGGTCTGGATACAGTAAGCTTGATGAAAAAAGAGAGACAGGAATGCGAATCCTGCTGTACTCTTTCACCACAACTTTCTCTCACTCTTACTTCCTGTTTCTGTTGTTCCTGTAATTCAAAGGGTCAGCCGTGTCACACTGTGTCACGATGACTATCCCCGAGAACTACGTTAAGGGTACACGTATCTGTGGAGTGCTCAGCCATTTGCACGTTAATTTCACGAGCAGGCTGTTCCGTTGATCGGATCAACTGGAACCCTCGACGTCGTAAGCGACGGAGTGCCAACAACAGTGTATAGCCCAGGAGTCGGATCGTGACTTCGATAATCAGTGGTATGGCCTTTGCTTGAATGCGTGTGTATGCACGCACTACCAGCAACATTTCCCAGAAATAGGAGCAATAGAACATTGTAAGCCTCGCATGAAGTTTGTGGTTCTCAACCGATCTTTTCCTAAGGACCTTTATGGTTTTTATTTTCCTCGGTCGGACCCTCATAGCCATTTGCTGATTAAAAAAACCCTAATATATTTTTATAATTAAATATCATTAGAAATCGTTATTAAACATTGTTGAAATGTCATATGCATTGTAAAAGTATAAGCAATTTATTGCACACTAATTTTAACAGCAAAATCTTATATGGACTCCCGAGAGTCATATGGACCCCGGTTGAGAATCACTGATATAGACAGAAATGAATTCAAGTAAAATGCACAACACATCCAGCTGCCTTAAAAAGATCATCATAGACAAAATTTAATGTCAATCCCCTAATACATGCCCTAGATTCATTGATATACAGGGTGGTCACGATTGGAAAATTTTTCATTTGTGTGCTCTAGCAAACTAAAACCTAGTTCTAAATAATAAGTGAACTCCTAAGAGGTGACCAATGACAGCCTTTGAGCGGTCACACGAACTACAACAAACAACAGCAGTCTTATCTCCCCTGAATCGTACACTTCGGAATCTTAAAACAATGAAAGATATGTTGAATAGCGCAAGATAGGATGCTCACAGCAAGGGAAGATTTTGTCATGCGTTAGCAACATCAAACTTCACCCGGGGCTAAAGAGTAATAACTGGCCTAGATTCAGTGTGGTAAGTGAATTTGCTAAGAGCAGCTGTCAAATTGCACCCAAAATCACATCCTACCGCATTCAAAATAGAAAATATAGCTCTTAACTGAAATAGGAACGGAAGGGATTCATTGTAAATATACTCAAGCTAGAAATATCAAAGCAAATTTCTTTAAATAATATTAACACATTCAATCTCTATATATGAAAGTATATATTTGTGGTAGAGACGATATCTTTAAGATAGTGTGTCGGCACTAATACTGACAGACACGCACAGACACATTTACACATACATAAATACAGACATTGTATATAATATACGTATATAAATGACCAAGATCAGCAGAGTCTTTCTCAACGGGATCCCAGTCTGTCGCAAGAGAACTCATTTACTGCTAGGTGGAGTGGAGCAAGCAACGTGAAGAGAAATGGTTTTGCTCAAGAAAAACAACGGACCGCTCAGTTTGGATATCGAAAGCACAATCTTGCAATATTAAGTGCAATACCCTAACCACTAGGCCAAGCAACTTCTATGCTTATTTACATGTGTGTGTGTATGTGTGTGTGTGTAAGTCTATGTGTACGCGTACGCCCCTGTAACTTAACGTTTCTGGAAAGAAACCGATTGAGTAAGCACCAGACTTTACAAAAATAAGTACTGGAGCCGATCTGTTCTATTAAAATCTTTACGCAATTAAAATAACCTGTAAGTGTGTGTACATGTGTGTATATATGTATGGACACAGACACACATACACACATATAGGAAGAATTCACAAAATGACAAAAGACGAAGACAGATAGTGTAGACAACAAACAGATGTATTAGTTTAACGCTCGGGAAGTGAAAAAGTGTTTAACGTTTCGAGGCTACTCTCTGGAAGGTGTAGAAAATCCCCCAAAAGTTCGTTGGTTTATGAGGTGGAGACAGGATCAGCGAGAGAAAGAGTACTATACGTTTTCTCTACAGTAACAAAGAAATAATATTGTGTAAAGATTTCATGTTATGTTCTTTCAAGATCACCTACGTTAAAGTACAATCCTCATAGAGCCCGCCTCTATTTTATTGCACTGTAGCAGCGTAAAGTTATGAAATAAAATATATAAAAATAAACATTGAAAGGTAAATGAAATTGCATTTACAATATACAAATTAATTCAACTCTAAAGCAGTAATCTATGCTCTTTTATGTCCCTTTTCTGAGATACGCTGAGCGCAAAATATTTTCATGTTGTTATACAACTCGTAGGTTGCGTTTCTGCTATGTTTTCAACGTGGGAAACTGGGACAAATAAATAATAAAAAAAACGTTTGCAAGTTTAAACAAAGCCGTCGCGTGGTGAAATACTAAGTAGCATAACTGATTCAAAATTTGCCGGCTTTTCAGTTTACTTTTGAGCTGAGTGGCGGCAGATAACGTGCTTTACAACTTTCGCTTTACAAATATTTATTCTTTGTTGTGTATCTGTCGCTTGCTATCAGTGGTTGTGCACACACGCACGCAGGAACAATGTAATCACAAAAAGAAAAAAAGAAAAAAAGCAGCGAAGAAAGAGTAACATTAGACACGAAATTGAAGATTTACGGAAATTTGACGATTGATAGTGAATTGCAGATATTGAGCAGGTCTTCAGTCAGCAACTAACACCTACACGGACAATTCGCAGCAAGCAGTACCGAAAATTTAAAAATCTGTATGAGACGTGTACCACGTTCAACTGCTATAATATCAATTTGGAATAGAACCCTTACAAAGTAAAGCATGCGTCATCGTAGCTTTCCCTGTCCGTTACTTGCCATGAATATGAAATCTTTAAATGTACGAGTATTTGATAATCCAAAGAAAAATATTATTGACAGGAGATACATATTGCGAAAAATTCTTAGCATATATAATACAGGTCTGTTTGGAAGCGAATACCTAATTGGACTCGTATTACTAAAGACGAAAGAAACTCTACGAGAGTTTAAGGTTATTAAAGATCGTATGACTCTTGTATATGGTTGTAATGCTTCAGGAAATTTCAAGGTCAACTCCGTGGTTGTTTACCATTGCAAGTCACAAATAGCTATGAAATCTCATGTTTATGGCGATCATATATACAGGCGTAATTCAACAGAAAAGTGCTTAACGATTTGCTTATTTCGAGCCCAGCTGTATAATGATAGAATTTGCCTGACTTCTTGTGAACAAAGCTCCAGGTCATCAACTTAATTTGAATAATCAGGAGTGCAGTGGTTGTGTGGTAAGTAACTTGCTTACCAACCACATGGTTCCAGGTTCAGTCGCACTGCGTGGCACCTTGGGCAAGTGTCTTCTACTATAGCCTCGGGCCGACCAAAGCCTTGTGAGTGGATTTGGTAGACGGAAACTGAAAGAAGCCCATTCGTATATATATATATATATATATATATGCGTGTGTTTGTGTGTCTGTGTTTGTCCCCCCAACATCGCTTGACAACCGATGCTGGTGTGTTTACGTCCCCGTAACTTAGCGGTTCCGCAAAAGAAACCGATAGAATAAGTACTAGGCTTACAAAGAATAGTCGATTTGCTCGACTAAAGGCGGTGCCCCAGCATGGCCGCAGTCAAATGACTGAAAGATCTTTCAGATCGTTATGTAATAAGCTTGTTTTCTTTCTCTTTCTTAAATATACTCTTTTATTGTCTATGTAAGCCCTAGGACTCATAAAGTTATTTACTCAGTTTCCATAGTATAAGTGACTGAAATCACGACTAGCAATTTTGAGGAGAGGGGACAAGTCGATTACGTACGTTAATTCATCGACCTCAAAGAGAAGAAACGCAAAGTCGACCTCGATGAGATTGGAACTCATAAATTAAAGAGCCTGAAGAAATTCCGCTAAGCGTTTTGTCCGACGTGCTAATGACTCTCCCAGCTCGCCATCTTCCTAAATATATCCATGGCACACAAATATTTCAGTGCTTAACAGAAGTGTTTTGAGATTTATTCAGGAGCTTGGAAAATTTATTAGAGGATTGACAGAATCGGTACGGTGTCGAACTAAATGTATTTCGAGATTTGTTACCGCACCTTACGTTATTTCTCTTAGTTCATTTTCGTGTGTGTGTGTGTGTGTGTGTGTGTGTGTGTGTGTGTATAAACGGCGTGGGGTGGGTGCAGAAAAGTTCATGGCTTTAAGAGTATCGCGAAGGAGCTGGTTGGAGGCCCCACCTTCCGAGCTCTTTTACAGGCCTTGGAAAAAGTGAAGGACTGCTGCAATAAGTGCGTGACTCTAGGAAGGGGATATGTTGAATAAAATCATAATTAACGAATCCTCCTGTTTTTTTTAACGAAAGTCAAGAAATGTTCAGTACCCCCTCTTGTAGATATATATATAAATGTATATGTATGTGTGTGTGTGTGTGTGTGTTTGAGAAGCCGGATCTGGCTGGTGTTAACAATAAAACAGGTAGAATATTTGGCAGGATATGCTCAATTTAAATACTAAAAGGTTTAGTCGAGTATGACATTTTAATATCGGCAAGGAGAGTCAACACCCATTGACAAGGTTGCAAAAGCAACAAAAAGTTTGAAAGAAAAATTTAAATAATAAATGAGTGGAAATCGAACCGGCGCGTGTGCTAGATAATAAGGCATTAAGGCAATATGACTTTCTCCAGACAAGAATATATATATATTTTGTTTATACTTCCTGCACTGAAGAGTACATTGTATATATAATTAAATTAATTTAATTACTTTAATCTAATTCAATTCAATCATGAATTTGCATTATTTTTATATTTCTATACGAAACGATCGTCTGCATGAATTAAAATTCTCTTATATATTTTAACATCTTGTCTTCTCCATTTTTATC
This sequence comes from Octopus bimaculoides, assembly GCF_001194135.2. NCBI lineage: Eukaryota > Metazoa > Mollusca > Cephalopoda > Octopoda > Octopodidae > Octopus > Octopus bimaculoides. The sequence continues at coordinate 28,802,787 of NC_068982.1, forward strand.
TAAATTGATGAGTTTTATGGGACTTATTTCCATAAATTCACCACACGTCGAATCACGGTATAGATAAAACAGGGGACAACTGATGAAGGGAATGTTCTTTATGTTGCCTGATTCGTTACTCTATTTGTTTCTTTCGTTGTTCGAAAAAAAGTTCGCTTTCTATGCTTTTTTATGTTCTCGTTTCTCTTTTTGTTCACGTTTTTTCGTAGATGTCCTGTACCCATATATGCATGTATATATACATATATATGTAGGTATGTACATATATGTATGTATACATGCATACACTTATATATACTCTTTACTCTTTTACTCTTTTACTTGTTTCAGTCATTTGACTGTGGCCATGCTGGAGCACTGCCTTTAGTCGACCAAATCGACCCCAGGACTTATTCTTTGGTAGCATAGTACTTATTCTATCGGTCTTTTTTTCCGAACCGCTAAGTTACGGGGACGTAAACACACCAGCATCGGTTGTCAAGCGATGTTGGAGGGACAAACACAGACACACAAACATATACACACAAATACATACATACACACACACACACACACACACACACACACACACACACACACACACACACACACACACACACACACATATATATATATATATATATATATATATATATATACGACAGGCTTCTTTCAGTTTCAGTCTACCAAATCCACTCACAAGGCTTTGGTCGGCCCGAGGCTATAGTAACCTATGGTGCCACGCAGTGGGAATGAACCCAGAACCATGTGGTTGGTAAGCAAGCTACTTACCACACACCCACTCATGCGCCTTATTATATATATATATGTGTGTGTGTGTGTGTGTGTGTGTGATGGACTCTCCCGTGAAAAACAACGATATGAGCGTTCAGTTTTTATTGAACTACCTGCACAAGTGATTTCTTCATAGTGATCGAATGTTCATGTTGCACATTAGCTCACTCTCTCCATCAAATCGACGCTGTCTGAGCAGGTGCATTATACACCATGTGTCAGTTATCAAAGTGATCGCAGAGCAGCATGAAATGAAGTGTTTTGCCCAAGAACACAGCGCACCACCCGCTCTAGGAATCGAAAGCACGATCTCGCGATCGTGAGAGCAGCACCCTAATCGCTAGCTCATACACGCTCGCTATATACATATATGTGTGTCTTTGTATATTTGTATGTGTATATGTATATGTATATATATATATATATATATATATATATATATATATATATATATATATATACACACACACACACATACACACTCTGTCTGTCTGTCTGTATCCCTCTCTCTCTCTCTCTCTCTCTCTCACACACACACACACGGACACACACTTACACATTCTCTTTTTATGTTGTCAGCAAAATGAATGGATTTTTGCAAGACGTCTCACTGTGGGAATATATTTCCATGTATTACATTATGTATGCGTGGTTGTGAGTTCTTGTGTGAGCGCGCATCCGGGTCTGTGTGCATGCATGTGTGTGTGTGTGTGTGTGTGTGTGTGTGTGTGTTTGTGCCTTTGTATGTGTATGAGTGATAGAGACAGATTTGTTTTAGATAAGTGACATTTTTGTACGTGTGAGAACGTACGCGCATGTTTCTGTGCACGTACGTGTCTTTAAATGTTAATACGTGCTTAAGAAAAAGAGATAAGGTAACTTCCTTCCTTGTATGTATGTATGAATGTATGTATACACACACACACACACACACACACACACACACACA
>NC_068982.1:28805004-28809304 GCF_001194135.2 Octopus bimaculoides
TAGCCTAAGGTGCCACGCAGTGGGAATGAACCCATATATATAAATATATATAATGTGTGTACATATATGTTCACACACATTCTGTATATATGAATGTGTGTATGTGTGTATATATGTGTGCATGCATGTATGTATATATAAATGTATATAATGTGTGTACATGTATGTACACACACTGTATGTACACACATTGTATGTATGTATTTAAAAAATGTTCTCTTAGTTTCAACTCAAAGCTGTGGCCGTGCTGGGGCACTGATCTATCTATCTATCTATCTATCTATCTATCTATCTATCTATCTATCTATCTATCTGCATCTATGTATATCTGCCTGTCTTTCTGTATGCATGTGCATGCGTGCGTCCGTGTGACGGAAACTGCGTGTACAAGGTCTTCAGTGTTCGATAAGTTGCTTATGCAGCAAATATACGAATGCGATACCAAAGGAGCGTATTTTCTCATAAACTATGCTATAAATACTTAAATATGAAATATTTAAATAAATAAAAAAAGAAATGAATAATTTCAAAAAGCAGAGTCATTTCCAGGAATTTTTGATAAAATTTTACAGGAAACCTCTTCGTCTATTTTTAGGGAGTGTCCCATTTATGAAAGAAACAGGAGAATCCACTGTAATAGTGAAACTGATGTAAGCTCGTCAAGAGACACGGTTAAAAAGGAAATGCAGAGAGAGAGAGAGAGAGGGAGAGGGGAGAGAGAGAGAGGGGAGAGAGAGAGAGGGGTAGGGGGGAGAGAGGGCGTGTAATGATTTGAACATGCTTGAGGCAAGGAAGGAATGTTATATAAGAGGTATTAAGAAATGTAAAATATTGAAATGCAATTACACGCTCACACATAAGTATATGTATATATGTTTGTGTGTGTGTGGATGTATTATGTACATATATAACATACACTTCACACACGCACACACACATGCTTACATGTGTGTGTGTGTGTGTGTGTGTGTGTATTTGTCTGGTTCGTGATTTGATTTGAAACTAAAACAATGTCGGCATGAAAAACACGTCAACCGTTCAAAAAGGCACAAAGACTGTTAACTTCATTTAAAGCTTTCTTTTTTGATATAAAGGAAGAAACATATTAACCACATATAAACAATCTATAAAATCAAAGACTCATGATTTTCAACACACAATTTGCGACTTATTCCACTACCGTGGCGTCACGCCACCTGCGACCTGATTACTGACATGACTCCACAGTAGTGGAATAAGTCGCAAATTGTGTGTTGAAAATCATGAGTCTTTGATTTTATAGATTGTTTATATGTGGTTAATGTTTCTTTCACACACTTATTGTTAAACACAAACAAATGCACACACCGACACACATATATTGTAGAATATAGAATGGTCAGTTGGATGTTAATGTCTGTTCAGCTTTTATTTTATTATGCCTTCAGTAGCTCGGCCGGTGCATTACCTGTGGCCCGTCACGCATCAGCCTGCATTCTGTCCCTCATCGTTTGACGTTGAATTTTAGGTATCTGGTCCATCTGACCACTAATTGTCCTTATCTATTTTACGCGTTTTGACGTATTCTTACCCATTCTATCTATCTATCTATCTATCTATCTATCTATCTATCTATCTATCTATCTATCTGTCTATGAGCCTGTCTCTGTGTGTCTCACTCACGTGTATGCAAAAAGATGTACGCCTACTACTGTTAAGTTTTGAGCTCTACGCCGATTATCATTGTCCAGTCTGCTTCCACCATAGCAATAAAGCGCAACTACTATCCTTAGTAGAATTACTAGTTGCCAAATACAGAGCAAATGTAGAAATTACGACAAACTCAATTCTATATTACTAGTTCCTGCGTACGTGTCACCATTATGGTCTTTGGAACCCTGCTTTGGATGTTCCAAGTGCATAAGCGTTAAGCATATCTTACACATAAGACTTTCTGCCATCCTTTCACTAGCTTAGCTAGGAATTGGGACCACGTTTAACTCAGATTAAACCAGACCATCTTAAAATATGAATAGATATATTTGATAAGGTTGTCCTACATATTCTACGCCAGTAAGAATGAAAGACTAGTCGCAGCTGGAATGATTTTAAACATACGTCTGATCAAAGAAGGCTGGCCTTGAGTTGAACAACAATGACAGCTACAATAACAATTAACCCCTGAAACTCAGAGGAGGAGGAAAATAAATCAAGAAAAACTAAAAGAATAGTAGAATGCCGAACGAAGGAAGGAGAAGAAAGTAATTCGGACAAGCGTAAAGGATAGAGAATAGAACCGAAATGGGAATCAGATATAATAGTGTGTGTGTGTGTGTGTGTGTGTGTGTGTGTGTGTTTATTATCATGCTACATGATAATAAATATTGCTCATAGATAAGACAGATGGCAGAAACGTTAGCACGCCGGGCGAAATGCTCAGCGGTATTTCGTCTGTCGTTACGTTCTGAGTTCAAATTCTGCCGAGGTCGACTTTGCCTTTCATCCGTTCGGGGTCGATAAATTAAGTACCAGTTACACACTGGGGTCGATGTAATCGACTTTATCCCTTTGTCTGTCTTTGTTTGTACCCTCTGTGTGTAGCCCCTTGTGGGCAGTAACGAAATAAGATGGAAACTGTACAGTATTTCAACGTGCTTCTTGGTCAGGGCCGCATTTTGTTGCTACAATTACACGTAAAGCCGTTAAATAAAGAATATCAAAACAGCGTTTCTAAGCAACTGTTTTGATCCGCTAACATAAATGTAGGTTTTCTATAGAACAATATTAATATATTGATATCATATATAAGGAATTCTGAGCACGTTGTGCCCTGTCAGCTAGAAGCACTCGCACCAATGAATCGAACAAGAGACTATGGGTTTGTTATATTTTCAGCGAACGAATTGTTCGGTGATCTCAGAATCCCTTGTACTAATGAATCGAATGTATTATGAACACATAAATCTCGTAAAGCAGTTGTTCTCCAGTGACAAATGCAACAGCGATTAGCATATTTGCGTTCATATCTCCCAAAACATATTAAGAATAAACATGCTAGTTATCCTTTCGAATTTCGTTGTTTACCATCGGATTGTTGATGTCAACAGAATCAACGAAAAGTTTGTTGAAATTATAAGGAAATCCATCGGTTTTTGTTATATCCTGTATATCTTTCTAAAATCCAGTTGAATTGTTTCCATGAGTAAGTCATAGACGCATTGGCTCTGCGGTAAAAAGTTTGCTTTCGGAACACACGATTCTAGGTTCTGTCCCAATGCGTGGTATCTTCTACTATAGCCCCAGGTCAACCAAAGCCTTGTGAGTGGGTATATGTATATGCGTGTGCGTTTGTGTTTCTCTTTGTACACCCCACCACCGCTTGGTTTGTTCAGATTTCTGTAACCTAGCGATTCGGCAAAACGTAGCCAATTGAAAATAGTACTCGGGTGCTTTTTTCGACTAATTCTTTGAAGGCGGTGCCCAGCATGACTGCAGTCTAATGACTGAGCCAAATAAAAGAAAAAGATAATTCTGTGGCCAAATAAATCATAAGCGAGCGTACTGTGTGTGTCTGTATGTTTTAAGTGGTTGTCTCGGCACGTCCGTAATGTAAGTGTTTTAGTTACACAGAACAGCAGAAACTCTCACTTGCCTAACACGTACACCTCATAAATTCATGAAAAAAAAAAAAAGAATTTTGCTAAATCCCATTAGCATAACACTAAGTACTACGTACTGTTGACTGCTTTGTAAAACGTTCGACTGTAAATTGCCAGAAAGCAATCTCGATGATTTCATATAATGAGTTACTGGCCTGGAAAGACAACCTTAAAAAATTCCATCATCGTTGCTCTCATCACCAGTGCAGTTTTACGGTGAATTACATAAGGTACAATTTCATCTGAAGAGCAGCAGTAGAAGAACTATGATCTCATTGACAAGTGGAGTACTTAAAGATGATAGCGTAAGTAGGAATAAACAAAGCTTCTATTTACAAGCAGTGTGTATGTGTAGGTGGGTGGTGCGCAAAGTCACCCCCACTGCTTAAAGGCATCGGCAGGCGTATAGTTAAACAGACGTTTATCACGTCTATCAAACAATTTTACTTGTATTCAACACCGTTTTATTTCTGGTATTCTCGAGCTCAAAACCCATAAATAAATGTTCTCTTTAATTTTCATTCAATTTGATAACTATCACCACAAATAGTTATCTCTCTCTCTCTCTCTCTCTTTCTCCGCGCTCTCTCTCCCTCTCTCCCTCTCTTTCTCTCTCTTTCCCTCTCAGTCTGTCTCTGTCTCTCTCTCCCTCTCTCTCTCTC
>NC_068982.1:28809540-28822113 GCF_001194135.2 Octopus bimaculoides
AAAAACTTACTTGGAAAAGGATGCGTGGCGTTCGATCATATAATAATATAAATAATATATAAATATATGCATATATACATACGTATATGTACATACCTACATATATATGTATATATACATGCATATATGGGTACATGACATCAAAAAACGTAGACAAAATGAGAAACGAGAACATGAAATACAAAAACATATAAAACGAACTTTTTTTCGAACAACGAAAAAAACAAACAGAGAAACGAGACATGCAACATAAAGAACATTCCCTTCATCAGTTGTCCCCTGTTTTATCTACTCCGCATTTGGAAGTTAAGGACAAGACGCGACTTCGTTAAAATAGTCCTTCGCAAGACTCCGCATCCGACCCCGAGAGGCACAGCAGCCCGGAAAGAAAGTCCTCGAGGATTCCCCACCATCAGGACCGCCGTCACCCCCGAACAGCTGGGCGAAGTACTCCCGAAATGCCTCAAACATTTCCTCGGGTTCGTTTACCAAGACACCATTCTGATTCGTCATAGACCGAATAGTGGAACTATTTCGTTGTCGAGCTACCGCCACTCGGGCCCATCCAGGGGCCTTGATTCCTTCACTTCCCATCGCACATAACTTAGCTCTGGTAATACTTCCATGTGTTGGGCTTCAAGATGCTGGTTCAACTCCAGTCTCTTCACCTTCACTTCGTCCGCATTACCAGTTCTGCGGGCTTCTTCTAGTTCCTTAACTAAACCATCTCTTTTCGTAATAGACTCATATATTATGGCTCTTTCTAGGGCGTACCACCATTTCTCATTAATGATGGAACCTGTCAATGCCCCTTGTATTAACATCTCGATCCGCTTTCTGTCATCCTCAATCACCAAAAGGGACGTAGTTAGTTTCCGGTAGCCAGGTCCCTGTCTGTGCAACTTATCTACTGTCAGTTTACAGGTAACCATCTTGTGATCACTGTAGGTGACTAGATAAAACTGTGGACACTTCACTATGGACTTATCTTTTGTTCTAATTAAAACCTCATTCTGGAAGACCCGTCACTATTTGACCACGTCCACTGTGGAGTTTCAGGTGTTCCAACCTATATGGATCTGCTAGCTGAAAGTGACGTAGCAGATCTCGTATGCCAGGGTTACATTTTCTATTCATGTTCGAGCCAACACAATCTGTGTGTGCGTCACAGATTGTGTTAAAATCTCCTATCAGTACTAGCAAACGCGACGTGGCCAGGAACTTGCCCAGGTCACGAAAATATTCACTTTGCGGGCCCATAACTTTGGGTGCATAAATTCCAACCAGCCTGATTATCTTGCCACAACTGAATGTTAGGTCGAGGACCACCAACCTGCCTTCTGGATCAGAAAAAAACAACTTTTTCTCGGCTATCCGGTTTCTTTTTAGCAGGACCAACACCCTACCATCACCTCCCGCCCGACTCGGAGAAACGTATTTCTCGTAGCCGTTCAAGAGGGGGAGCAGATCTCTTGGTCCCTTCACCCGGGTTTCCGTTGCAACAATCACATCTAATTTTCTTGACCTGATGTCATTTAGGAAGTGCCCTTGCTTCCAGCTAGACCTCAGGCCATGAAAATTTACACAACCAATGTGAATAGACAATACTTACATATTTAATCCAGAGTGTCCTGTGGAGACGGACTCTCCTCCTTTTCTTGACATACAGTCGGAGGTGGCTATGAATTTTAATGTTGTGCTTGATATTTCAATGGAAGAATGTGTTACGTTTTTCGTTAACGGACTCCTTAAATGCCAGATATTCCAGGTATGTTTAAATCATTTGTTATTTTGTATAATCGGTGGTAGGGCTGGCTGAAGGCACTGGAAAATTGGGGATTCATCCTGTGCACCTGGGACATGTCATTTTTTATAACACTGTATATGAGACAGAAGCTTAAGTACGTTGAAGATTAGAAAAGCATTTACTGCCGTCCATGATACAAGACAAATTGAATTCTCTGGTAATTTTGTCAACAGAAAATTATCGTGTAAAAGAAAAGATAAAGCAAGATCGATTATACCAAGTGTTATAACACTTAAAGTCAAGAAAAATGTATTTTAATCGTTATTTGAAGAAAGCTCGTTATATCTATAAGAAATCAGCAACACCTTTCGGACTCTCTCACACACACACGAACACGCGCGCACACAAACACGCGCGCACACAAACACGCGCGCACACAAACACATGCTAATACTGAACTCAGAGTTTATTTTAACAAGAATGCTTCGAAATTATTGCTTGTAATATAGACATGGTATATTTCTCTCGCCTAATAATAATAATGTAAGTATTTGAAAGTTTCATGCTGTGTTTGAACTGCTGTCTTTACCTCATATATTGTAATAAACAATATACTTTTACATTTGGTGTTCTCCTTGCATGACATGAAAATCGAACCTACAGAAAATTTGTCATTGGGATCTGAATCCATAGGCACGAAAGTAAAATGAGAATATGATATGCAATTCCCTTTCTGTGACTAGAACAGTTAAAGCTCTGGTTGCTTTACCGTTACTGGATTCAGCTTCATGCTCGGATTATTTCAGAAACAAAGAAATGATTGCTTTAAAATTTAAACGATTAGGTAAAGACACGAAATAGTAATTCTATCAGCTTTGCTCCAAAATGGCCGAAAAAATTAAAAAGCAATACTCTTTGTCTTACCATAAGCAATTGTACGTTATGTTTCTGAATACAAATGTGTTTCAGGCAAAATTAACAACAATACATGAATCATCGAGGGAACATCTACCTGATGGATCAATCGATCTGCTAGAAATACAAATCAAATCTCCTTCAAACCATATCCTACTCTCTTAAAATATGGCGTTCACATTTGCAATGTAATCGAAATTCGGTTTGTTCAGTCTCCCCAGCAACCCCATAGTCTGTCCTATTCAATGGTATTACCAAATGAGGAAATCTACTGCCGCTACATTCGTTAAGTCATGATCAAATTTAAGTGAGAATCAGTTGGTCATTTTCTTGGTTTCAGCCTTTCGATTAAGGCACGGCCGCGAAATTAATTCCGTGATCTTTTATTTTTTTAATATTATCATTTTTCCTGAATAATTTCTGTTAATTCCTTGCCTCAAATCAGTTCTAACTTGATTGCACAAAAGTAGGTTAATGGGTGTCTAACACATTGTAATCCGAAATATCCATAACTATAACTAGGGGATCTATTTTAAAACGGGGGCATCAGTTTTCATTTATGTTTTATGTAGTGTTTTTGGTACCGAAAGACTTTCAAACTTCGTATACTTATCTATTTTGTGTTATAGAACAGAACAACATTTTTGTATTCGAATTTATTTCATGTAAAAAATTGTCTTATTTCGATAATTTCTACTAATCACTGGCGTCTATTCAGTTGAAAACAGTTAGCGCTGTAACGGTCTATATCGTATTAATCCCTTAACCCTAACCCTAATCCTAACTAGACTGTTAACCGTAACCGTAACCCTAACCCTAAAACTAACCCTAACTCTAGAATCCGAACTCTAAAATTATTACACACACAGATACGCACAGCGTAATTTATTATATAAACAATATATGCGTATAAATTACGATTAAACCGGATGAAATATGTCACAGGGAATAACATTTTTATGACCGCCCAGCAGTAACCCTATTCAGCTGAATAGACGTCAGTGATTGGTTGAAATTATAGAAATACGACAACTTTAATATGGAATAACTTGCGATGTACATTTTTTTGTTAAGAAGACTAAGAGTAAAAGATGTTTTATATGACACATTCTACCAGTGTCCCAAGTTTCAAAGTGTTTCGTTAAGAAAATACTGGTGCCCCCGTTTTAAAATAGATCCTAACTAGGTTGTCGTTATTTGAAAGTAGGCTGGTATTTCCAGTATCGAATTCTGTTATATTTTAGAAACTAACCGGGTTTCTAGCAAATAATAAACTTAGATATTTCTTTCAGCTGAGTAATATCAAATAGCTCTACTTTTGGCTAATGTTAAATCTGAGTATCTATTTTACATTAGACTGAAATATCTGTGAGATTAAATTCTGATATATGGCATTATAATGGTGAATCTTAGCATAATTAAATGTGATAAAGCTTCTTAATATTTGTTTCAAATTTTGACACAAGGCCAGCAGTTTCAGGAAAGGGGCTATGTCGATTACATCAATCCCAGAGTTCAAATGCTTCTTAGTTTAGCGATCCAGAAAAAATGAAAGGCAATGTCAACTCAGGTGGAATTTGAACTCAGAACGTAAAGTCGGATGAAATGCCACTAAGCATTTTGCCCGGCGTGCTAACGATTCTGCCAGCTCGCCGCCTTAAGTTTCTTAATATTGGTTTCGAATTTTGGCACAAGGCCAGCAATTTCAGGGAAGAGGGTAAGTCGATTACATCGATCATAGTACTCAACTGGCACTTATTTTATCGACCCGATAGGATGAAAGGCAAAGTCGAACTGGGCGGAATAAAACTTCTTAATATTAAACTCAGGTGCAAATATTTAATAAGAATTTACGAATTCGTGATTAATCATATACTTGTTGTTGTTTAGTCTCTGATCAAACTTGATTAAACACACAATCAAAAACTTTCAATTCACGATCACCACTACTTTATGTCTATCAGAGTCTACATTGTTTAATGTGAATTTCATATTTTATGGGCAGACTGTTTGATACGATTTGGGGGAAATTTGGCTAATATTTATAGCTTATCGAAGGCGCGAGCTGGCAGAATCGTTAGCATACCGGGAGAAATGCTCAGCGGGTTTTAGTTCTCTACATTCTGAGTTCAAATTCCACCGAGGCCGACCTTGCCTTCCATCTTCTCTGAGTCAATAGAATAAGTACCAGTTGAGCACTCGGGTCGAGGAAATCGACTTAGCCTCTTCCCGAAATTGCTGGCCTTGTGCCAAAATTTGAAACCGATATTTCTTGTTGATCGATTGGATGCCAATCCTTTTGATCTCTGAGAGCTTCCGCCTCTTTTGGTTAAAGAAGTACTTCCTTTGACCCTTCAAAATATGTTTGTGTCATGTATATAAATGCACATAAACATCACATACAACCAATAAAGTGTCTTACTTCATTTGAACTGCTAGAAATAGCAGCTAAATCTTTCTTAAATCACGCTTACCGTCTTAAGAAAGGACATATTAGATACAGTGATCCTGAGTTCCTTGCACATAGCGAGACTGGGAGCGTCACAGCTTGATCAAGGCTGACCTGGAGCTAATCATCATTAGCAAGAAACCATTAGATTGTGATATCCTGGATTGCTTTACTTATAATATGTTTAGAACACTGACACAATTGTTCACCACGTAGATTGGCGGCCTTAGAAATTGTATTGCCTGCATTTGATGAAATGTAAATATTCCAGTAAGATGAACACAACTTGATATTTAATTTAATTGGCATTCCGTCATAACAATTCAAGCTATAAACTTTTCCGTTAGTTCGTAAAATCTGTTTTTCGCTTTTTATCACCCAATTGTTAACCCAAAGATTAATTATATAGTTACAAAGATTGTTGAGATATTTAAAACACGAACAAGAAGATAAATTATACTAATTTTTGTAATTACGAGAATATTTTGTCTCTGCGTATTATATATCCAGCATACGTCAACATTAAACATTTATTATTCAAATAGTTATATCAGCACTTATTGCTAAGAGAAGGCACGATCGTCATATAAAATGTTGATTCTGCACAAATTTATTAACTATTTTGACGTAAGATTCGAAAACATGGCTGTTGTCTACAAATAATAACTATTCGTTTTTGTTATTATGAAGCATATTTTGCTCCAAAATTTGAGTTTTGCTTTGTGTCTAGGAACTCAAACATTGATTTCCAACGACTTGAAATATCAAAATCAGGTTGTTCATTAATCGTTATGAAAAATAAGTTAATATGAATAAACATGCCATGAAATTATTTATTGAAAATAATCTCCAGGAATTTGTCATATTGGAAGCACCTTGATTTTAACTTGATGCCAGTTTCAATACTCTGTTATAGCGATTTTAGCTACTAACTGAGGAAAAGTACAAATATTATATCATTCCAGTTCTACTTTGAAGCAGTAAAAAAGGGCATCGGAATTAAATAGCCTTTTCGAGTATGATCTCGTATCAAATAAAATATTCCTGGCTGACCTAGTTTCATTTTTCCAACTGCAACCGTTTCTTTTTCTTTCGGCACTCACTATTTTGAAACAGCTTCGTTAAGCAGACAAAATATTATTTGCAATATTTTAATGAGTGGAGGCGCGTGGCCTAGTGGTTAGGGTGTCAGCATCACGATCACAAGATTGTGGTTTCGATTCCTGGACCGGGCGACGCGTTGTGTTCTTGAGCAAAACACTTCATTTCACGTTTCTCCAGTCCACTCAGCTGGCAAAAATGAGTAACGCTGCGATGGACTGGCGTCCCGTCCAGCTGGGGAACACATACGCCATTGAAACCGGGAAACCGAGCCCATGAGCCTGGTTAGGCTTTAAAAGGGCGCATTTATTATTTTTTCATATATATATTTTAATGAGTACTTGAATGAGTCAAGAGATTTCTAAAAGTTTCTCTTGTAGCCTAAAAGCGATAAAATTATTACATTGAAAAATTCATGATCATTGAACATCACCATACAAGTTAGCTACTAAGTATATGAACATACTAGGAGAAATGCCACTGTAAAAGCGTCCAGATTGACATAACATTGAATGTAACGTATGGCAGCTCATTGTTTACTTAATGAGGAAAAACTAATTATATAGTTATATGAAAAATAATAAATTATCAGACAACCCATCCATCCACACACACACACACACATATAGAGGCATACCTAAACATACGTCGTTTTAAGTTACGTCTTTTTCGACTTAACGTTGTTTCTTTTCTTAAATAGATTAATGGAAAAAAAACCCCTCTATATCAGTCGATTTATCTGGTTTTATGTCGGTTTCAACAGACATATTTACAGGTATGAACATTAAAGAAACACCTAAAAGCCAATACTGAAGCGAGAAATCAAATGAAATGCATGAGAAAATATGTACAAACCATTTATAAAAACAGATATAAGCTAATAAAATGTTTAAAATGTTTGTTCGTGTTGCGTCGCATGTCATAGAAATAATTACCGACGTAAGTTAAGTTATGCCTCTGTATATTTATGCTGTATACATTGCCTGAAGTACAGCAAATTTGAATCATATCCACCGTAAAAATATTAGTACCAAGAGAAAAGACTCGTTTGAAATAGGTTATAAATTAAGAAAGAAAACAACTATGATCTAGATAGATAAGTAATCCAAATAACTGATACTATTAAATATTTAATGTATCCATTCTTATGAAATATTATGTGCTTGCGTATGTGTCTGTGTGCGTGCACAGTAAAATATCTGAATAGTTTATTTAAAATGTATTTGTAATATATCGGAGTAGTATAAACCCATTCATTCATATCTTATAAACCGACATGAAAAAATAGCAAATATTTATTTAGAATACTTTCAACTTCCTTTTTCGTTTTCCTAGTTTTTATTTCGATAAAATCCTTTGCAAATATTTTTGTTTCAGATAAAAGTTACTACAGTCAAAGTCAGACGAGGAAAATTCCAGTCCTTAACTTAATTAGATTATACATCTCAGACAAGATATGTAAATCATGAAAGCACGTGACTTGGAAAAATGTTGCCTGCCTTACTTTACAGCAGACTCTCGCTCAGGATTTTAAATATTATCTGAATGTTAATAATGGTGTGTGAGGTTTATAGTAAAGCACAGAGGCATGTGTTCCTATAAAAAAAAAAGGAGTAGATTTTATCAAAAGAAATTTGTAGTGACTACATTTTCCAAAAATGCATGATTTGTTGATGTAATTGACTTGAGTTATTGAAAAAGTATTTTTATGTTAACCGTCCTGGTGATAACGCTGTTCTTTTCCCCTTTTAGGCACAACAAATGAGAAAACGACTAGACGAGTCCTTAAAATACTTTACTTTTTATCTTGGAGGCTCTGGTTGTAGCAAGTCACTGCTGTTAATAGCTCTTACATACACACACGTACGCGTGCATAAATACATAAACACACATGTATATGTGTGTGCATATTTGCACACGCATGCACGCACACACACACACACACACACACACACACACACACATACATACACGCACCCACATGCACATATACACACATATAAATACACATTAGCGATTCGCTAAATCACCCATAGATTTCTATGGTGTAGACATATATACTGGCAGTGATCAACGTCCGGGAACAGCCGAGTTGGGCCGATTCCACTGCAGAGGCTTCAGCAAAAAGCCCGAAACTGACGGATCAATCTCGGAATATTTCGACTGCTGTTTTTCGGGCGATTACGGTCCATTTCAACATGTATGTACACAATTGTGTGCTTCGGCTGCAGCATTAGAGCGTTTAGCTCTTATTTCTAGCAATTTAATTGTATCTAACATCCTCAGTTGTGTCTAATGACGGTTATAGCTTTCCTATTTGCTACACATTGCTTACTGCTTATATATATATATATATATATATATATATATATATATATGAAACAAGTAGAGAAGAAATATTAAAGAAAGTTAGGCTGAATGTATCACCTGAAGTTAAAGGTGATTAGATCCTCTGCATATTTCACTAGTACTTTATCAATGTCCTTTTCTACTCTAGGCACAAGGCCCGAAATCTCTTTTTGAGTGGGGGAGCCAGTCGGTTAGATACTTAATTTCTCGACCCCGAGAGGATGAAAGGCAAAATCGACCACGGCGGAATTTGAACTCAGAACATAAAGACAGACGAAATATCGCTAAGTATTTCGTCCGGCCTGCTAACTTTTCTTATTTCTTTATTGCCCTCAAGGGGCTAAACATAGAGGGGTCAAACAAGGACAGACAAAGGGATTAAGTCGATTACATCGACCCCAGTGCGTAACTAGTACTTAATTTATCGACCCCGAAAGGATGAAAGGCAAAGTCGACCTCGGCGGAATTTGAACTCAGAACGTAAAGACAGACGAAATATCGCTGAGTATTTCGTCCGGCCTGCTAACTTTTCTTATTTCTTTATTGCCCTCAAGGGGCTAAACATAGAGGGGTCAAACAAGGACAGACAAAGGGATTAAGTCGATTACATCGACCCCAGTGCGTAACTAGTACTTAATTTATCGACCCCGAAAGGATGAAAGGCAAAGTCGACCTCGGCGGAATTTGAACTCAGAACGTAAAGACAGACGAAATATCGCTGAGTATTTCGTCCGGCCTGCTAACGTTTCTGCCAGCTCGCGGCCTTAGTTCTTTATCAATATCAGAAGAGTGAATGGTAAAGAGATCAGCAATACTACTACTACTAATACAGCAACGACGAACTAAGTACATAGTGGTATTTAGTTACAGTCATTGACGTTCTAAGTTCAAATCAGGCGAGGTCAATCATGTTTATATTAAATCCCATTCATCATCTGCCTACATTCATATATTCTAGTCTATATGTTATCCTGTTTGACAACCACTCCTATGAAATTAAACTATCGAGGTGATATTTATTAAACCGAATGTTTAGCTATTCATTTACTATTCAGGCATCTGGTATTCAAAAACAGACTCATCTGAATAGTTGCTGATATAAACGTCCAGTACATACATGTCGCTATATATGTACTCACACACACACACACACGCACACACAAAGCATAGATGTGAGTGTATATTCTTGTAAATAATATTTATTTCATATGCGTACATAAATTCGTTCGCCCGAAACGTGAAGCGTATGTCCATCTGCATGTATGTGTGTGTCTGAATGCATATGTGTGTGTATGTGTGCGTAGATAGCGAGATACATGTTTGTCATGGGAAACGGTGGCTATAAACCAAAGCTGATACATCTAAGTTACGTTGTCATTAATGTATTTAAAGACATTGCCATTCAAGAAATATTCATTTTGCTTTTGAAATTATTGCACTTTTCTGCGATCCAAAAATGTTTAATTCATTCAAATTCAAATCGCTGAGCTTGAAAAAGTTGCATACATTCATTTATGACTTTAATTTGCTTGCTGTTCGTTTTTGTGTGTGTCTGTATGGTGTGTCTTAATGGCTACAATCTAATCTTTAGATCTATATCTTTGCGTACGATAAAACTATATATGTATTTAACAATTCCAAACTAAATCTTTTCTGCGAAAGAACAACCAATAATGATTTTGTTGTTGCTGTTTAACATAAGATCACCGATGATCAAGAAAAGCCTACAATTAAAAGTGTTCCAGCGGCGACCATCCTACCCCTTATTCAGAGTTAATCCATCCAGGAGGATAATATATGATGCATTCTTCCGTACTTTTATTTATTTATTTATTTATTTATTTATTTATTTTTAGGATGGGGTGTGAAGAAAATTGAGGCAAACTTCAGCTAGAGCCCTGTTTGTCGATTCCATGCACTCGCAGTGAACATCTGATATTGTAGTTTTGAATCTCACTTAATGTAATGAATCAAGGATTGTGGAGTGACTGTCTCGTTACTCCAGCGATTTGTTTAGAAGGTATCTTGTGAACTCAGAAAGTGCGTACAGAATACTACATTAACACTGGATATTATCTAACTATTATTAGAACTATGATGAGTTACATTAATACATTACTCCACCTAAGAGTGTATGATCAACATTGATCGAATAGAGGAACTGAAACGAAAGGAAACGAAAGGAAAATTGCAGAGAAGAGTTTATTAATGATGCAGGAACGAGAGTGAAGGAAGTTTTAGGAAAAGAGTAACATTGAGTGTTTGTATTTGAAGTAAAAGTGTAGAAACTCTGTTAATACTAACTCTGGTCCCAGTGAGGTGCAGAGGTGACGAACGAGATAACTACATAGATGATACCACACTACATTCTTCCCGAACCATACAATTCCATTGTCATCCTTATGCCATCCTGACGTTGTGAACAGGGAACTCGTGAACATCCTCCAATGGGGTCATAAGAATCTTGGCTGAAACAATAACAACATAATTATTGTAGTTGTATGCTGTCAACTTAATGTGACAGTCCCCTGAAGGGAATAATACCACTGTTAGTTCGACCTAGGAAGCTGCACCGCTTCCTGTCAACTACTTCATCGTATCACTACTGCATAAATCTCTCTGAGAGATTTAGAAATGTATTATTTCTATAATTATTATAATACAGAATCACCGTACTATCAATAAGTTTGCGTTTAAGGTTCTTTATTTCAGCACATATTTTTCTTTGTTTCTCATCTACACTATAGATTAAACAGTTTTAGCATTTTGAAATAGTCTCAAATTTTGGCACACGGCCAGCAAGTTTCATGGAGGGTAAGTTGATTACATTGACCCCAGTGTTCAATAGGTACTTATTTTATCGACTCCGAAAGGAGGACCGACAATGTCGACCTCAGCGGAATTTGAACTGGGAAGGTTAAGATGGACGAAATGTCGCTAAGCATTTTGCCCTGCATGCTAACAATTCTGCCATATCACCGCCTTATTTAATAATAATATTCAATGTAAAATGGGTCGTGAATCTTGTTAAATTCCTACCAACCACATAAAGTATTTCAATGCTTTCCCCTGATTATTTCCCAAATATATAGTTTTGATGTAGCTTTGCATGCTGATGACGAAATTCGTTTTCATATTTCAACTTTAGCCAATCGAAACCTTTCTTGTGAAAATTTGGATTACTGTAAGTGGTTAAAAGAAATTTAACAAGATCCTCGTTTGTTATTAGATGAAATTAAAAAGGAAAACTTATAACAGTTATATTTCTGAAATAATATGCTGAAATAATATGCTGAATACCCAGAAAAATAATATGTGTACCAAGTAACCTAAGCTATTAACGTCTGGTGATGTTAGTTATCTAACATATCTGACAGAATTTCCCCCGTTTATAACTTGTCGGGCAACCTATCATATACCATATGTATATGTCTGATAGAAAGCATAATGTATTTCAAGACAGTATGTGTGTGTGTGTGTGTGTGTGTGTGTGTGCGTGTGTCAATGTATTGAAGTTGTTTTCTGTTCCAGGTCAACCTTGGCCGAAAATACTTGTGATCAAAAGCGTGAATGCATAATTTCCATATTAGGCTCGTGTGAATTAATAGTGTTGAGCAGACATTGATAATGTATATAGCTTAATTAAGAACAACCGAAAAGAATAAGAAACCAGTGGGGTTTATTTTGCTTGCCTGGGAAATATATAAATAGTTAATTATACGCCCCCGATCACATATGCGATATTAATATTCATTTGTGTATATGTGTATATGTGTATATGTGCATGCATCTGTGATATGTACGTATATATGTATGTGTGTGTGTATGCATACGTATGCACGTATACACACACACACACACACACACACACACACACACACACACACACACACACACACACACACACACATATATATATATATATATATATATATATATAATCATAAATAAACAGGGCTTAGCATTGAGTTGCTTCTCCAACATACTGGAAATTTAGAAAATTTTAGTATGT
>NC_068982.1:28822441-28826995 GCF_001194135.2 Octopus bimaculoides
TATATATACGAGGGGGACCCAGAAGAAACCGGAATTTTGCAATATTATTTTATTCACTTAGTTTTACGTTTACACTTTTATCGCCTTCAAAGTATTCTCCATTTGAAGCAATGCACCGGTCCAGGGTCGTGTTCCCATGTTCGAAGCAGTCCTGGAACGCTTGCGAAGTGATACCTCCGTCATTTATTCCTTCACCTCTTCCACATCTGCTAAACGTTTTCCTTTAAGTACCTCTTTCATTCGAGTGAACAAATAAAAAGGAGCAGGGAGCAAAATCGGGTGGATAGCGAGGGTGGGTAAGCGGAGTCATGCCATTTTTGATTAAAAACTGCCTCACACTCAAGGTGGTGTGCGCAGGCACGTTGTCATAATGAAACCACTACTCGCCACTTTGGCACAGGTCGGGCCGTTTTCACCTCGCAATCGCTTCAGAACTTCTAAGTAAAATATCTGGTTAACAGTTTGACCAGGAGGAATAAATTCTGTGCGGACAATTCCTTTCACATCGATGAAACACACCAGCATCGTCTTGACATTGGACTTTACTTGACGCGCCTTTTGGTGGGTGTGGTGACATTAAATGCTTCTTTGACTTGATTATTGCTTCGTTTCCGTGTCGCAGCCGTAGCAGTAGCTTTCGTTACCAGTAATTACCCCCGAGAAAAGGTCTGGATCAACTTCCAGCTGTTCTTTCAGTTCACGAGACGCATTCAGTCGTGTCTACTTTTGATCTTGCTGTGAGCAACTTGTGTTTTGCTCATGACAGCGTCCTTGTAAGCTATTTGAAGCATGGCAACTGTTTCAGTCGTCCTTTTACCCCAGCAGAAAGCAGAATTTCACAGAAGCACGCTGTATTTTCGTTTCAGTCAGCGCAAACAGCGCAATTGAAAAAAATCGCATTATTTATGGAATGACCCAATATATGTAATTTATATATATATATATATATGGCCCAGTGGTTAGGGCAGCGGACTCGCGGTCATAGGATCGCGGTTTCGATTCCCAGACCGAGCGTTGTGAGTGTTTATTGAACGAAAACACCTAAAAGCTCCACGAGGCTCCTGCAGGGGATGGTGGCGAACCCTGCTGTACTCTTTTACCACGACTTTCTCTCACTCTTACTTCCTGTTTCTCTTGTGCCTGTAATTCAAAGGACCAGCCTTGTCACACTCTGTGTCACGCTGAATATCCTCGAGAACTATGTTAAGGGTACACGTGTCTGAGGAGTTCTCAACCACTTGCACGTTAATTTCACGAGCAGGCTGTTCCGTTGATCAGATCAACTGGAACAATCGTCGTCGTAAGCGACGGAGTGCCAACAACATATATATATATATATATATATATATATATATATATATGTGTGTGTGTGTGTGTGTGTTTAAATGTATACATAAATATACACATATACACACACGTATGTGTGTGAATTTGTACACATATATACCAGGACCAAAGATCGGATGCTGTTTTATATTTTACTTAAATGTTTACCAACATTTCGCAACGAACTACAAAACAAAGTCAGGCGAATGTTACTTTGAAATTATTTTGTCGTTTCCGTTTCACAGAAGCTAGATTTAAAGACATTTTCTCCCGACTTACTGTACCAGTTAACCATACAACCCTGCAAGTAATTAATCCACAATATTTGACATAAAAGTGACATTTACCATGTGAAATGTCGAAAGAGCCTCAAAATCTTCTAGAACAGGTTCCCATATAGCTATAACGGATATCCACACTTGCTGAACATATTCTGTAATAGAAATCCACATATAATACGAAGTGTAGGTCATATGCAGCGTGTTTTATTGAAAGAATGCTCATCATATCTAGATCTACTGATTTCATTCTGTTGTACCTCCATCACACTTTCTCTCTTTCACTCTCTATCGTTCAAAACGGCTTTAAAATATTCTCGACTAATTTAAAACGCACTTACAAATGATGTATTTGATATTATTCGATTCAATTTCATTCATTATTATTATATACTACTCACAGGAAAGGGACTGTTTACATATTAATGAGAAAACAAGATATTAGATTGTATAATTTTATTTCTTTCCTTTTTTAGCTGTAACAAAATTCACGAGAGAAAATGTTTTTCCCAGATATGTTACTAAAAACAAGGGAAAGAATGAACAGAAGTTTTAATAACGATAAACATTTGCTAAATCTTTATTAAATTGTCACTGTATAGGTTTTGTTTCTTATCAATATAATCTACATACCCAACTCAGTTATCTAAATATGTGAATTTATTTGCTTCAGCTGACTTAGTCAATCGAAATTGTCTCATATACAATTGAATTCTACATTGTACGACCTGATATTAAAATGAAGTATACACAGACTCACATGTGCATAGACAGATGGTCAAACCATGAATTCTATAAATAAACTGTAAAGAATTCCTATCAACAAGCACAAATGAATATGCAAATAATAGAGCAATGCCATTAATAAAAGTTCCTAAATATTCAATGAAACAAAAATCTATTATGTGAAAGGTTTAGAAATTCCTCAGACTTCTAAATGTTATTGCATATTTCTACAATTCTGATTGTGGCATTTTAAAAGAGTTTGCATGCATATATTCATTCTTTAATTTGTTTATAAATTAATAAATATGTATACATTTTGCATGTATGTAGTCTAGCCCATTTAACAATAATGTCACCCACGAAAGGATTATACAATAATGAAAAAAGAGAGACATGAATAGATTCTTCATCAAGTATTTAGGCGGAGGAAATTTTTTCAAGAACAATTACTAATTCATGTTTTTTTTATTCTCGAACAATTAGCGTGATTCATGGTTTTCTTTTGTTTCGTATGAACTTATTAATTGTTAAATTGATTAATTAATTAATTGTTGATTTAAGCGCAGACATGGTTGTATGGGTAAGAAGTTACTTTGGTTGAACATAGTTTTAGTTCAGATGTATAGCGTGGTACATGTGAAAAATGTCTTTCACTATAACTTCGAGTCAACCAAAGAGTGAGTGAAATCTGATAAACGGAAACTCTATAAAAGTTCGTTCGTATATGTGTGCGAGTTCGTGTGTGTGTGTGTGTGTGTGTGTGTGTGTGTGTGTGTGTGTGTGTGTGTGTGTGTGTGTGTGTGTGTGTGTGTGTGTGTGTGTGTGTGCACGCGTGCGTTTGTTTCTACAAGTTTGTGTTTACATTTCCTCGTTTATATCTCAAATCTTAGCGGTTCGCAACTTAGACAACGTAACATATATACCAGATTTAAAAATAAGCATTGGGTCTGTTGTGAAGTACTAAACTCTTGAAAGCAATTCCTCAGCATCGTTGCAGTCCAATGATTGAATCCAGCAAAAGATTACCACATGGGGTTATGATTTCAAAGAATATTTTAATCAACAGGCATTTTTATAAAACAGATTCTTTGGTAAAGATATTTAATATAATTCGGTCACTAATTCTTATTTTGTAATTTACGGAGAAAGGTGAGCATTTAAATCTAAATGCTTTGAAAGATATGTTACTGTAGAGAAAGAAAACAATTAAACAATTTATACTAGTAAACGGTTAGAGAATACAACGTGGGCTAAAATTGCTAAATATTTTAATGAGTAGGTAACTGTATAACACGCATTTACGCACTTACAAACACATTCACAAACGCAAATGCGTGTGTGCGTGTGCGTGTATGTGTATGTATGCGCGTGTGTATGCATGTACATAGGTATATCTTATGCTCGGGAACTAGAGATTTTAATTGATACTCGAGTTTCAAACGATTCGCATCGCATAGACACGTATTGTATTCGTTTGTAGACGAGAAGGAAAAAGGCAGTTGGCAGAAGGTACTGAAATTGTTGATTACGTGACAAGATACAATAAAAAGAAGAGTGGATTTGATAAATCATGTAATTCATTTTAAAAATATGAGATGAGTTTCGATTTGGATTCAGATTTGCTCTAATATGGTGCGCTATATAAAATTATTCATTGATGCAAAAGATCACATCCGTTTCAACCATTTATAAATTTACTTGGGCTTTCGAATATTGAACATTGTATATGGAGTGTATTCTGCTCCTTGCGTACCTTTCAAATATATTCTGATTGCGCGATGTGTTTCCGAATGGATAGCTAGGTTGTATTCTCTTCGGGAACTTACCTACTTTTTTAGAATCCGCCTTATATATCGTCATATGTAGCGTTCTAATAATTATAAACGATCAGTATGTAAAGGAAAGTAAATAAATAGAAAGTAGTTTTCAGATGATAGCGAGGTAACTA
The DNA here is from genome assembly GCF_001194135.2 of Octopus bimaculoides. Classification (NCBI taxonomy): domain Eukaryota; kingdom Metazoa; phylum Mollusca; class Cephalopoda; order Octopoda; family Octopodidae; genus Octopus; species Octopus bimaculoides. Next base: position 28,826,720 of record NC_068982.1, read on the forward strand.
AGCGAAACCAGATGTTTTCCAAAACATTGTTCTACTAATAAATAAGTACCTCATGAGTCAAATATATCCGAAGAAAAATACTCCGTATCTTCAATAATGTAATTACATGGTTCGGATTTAGGCGGCAGTGTGTATATATTTGGTTGAAGTGGATGAAGTTATGACTTCACCGAAAGAAAGTTGCATTATAATGTATTAGATCTTGCCGAAATACACATAAAATTGTGTGTGTGCGTGTGTGCGTGTGCGTGTGTGCGTGTGCGTGTGTGTGTGTGT
>NC_068982.1:28827005-28828232 GCF_001194135.2 Octopus bimaculoides
GTGTGTGTGTGTGTGTGTGTGTGTGTGTGTGTGTGTGTGTGTGTATGCAAAACAGTTATTAAAACATTCTATCAAACTTCATAATCTTCTTGAAAAGGTTATTCACCAGACCAGTGTTCCCAAACCATTTTTGCACCAAAGACCGATTTCATACAAGACAATTTTTTCCTCAGACTAAGGGATAACACACATAACAAAACACATTAAAGGACAATATATGATTTTCGTATTGCATATGCTTCACTCCTGTTAATTACTATTGATTCCTAGGTGGCATTTATGTTTTTAAACGCTGCTGACCCCGCCGAAGTGGATGGTATCAAACAGTGCCGAAACTATAGTGATACTCGTCTGGCAGCTGATGATGGGATTACATATTTGTTATGCTTGTTTGGGAAATTTTTATATGCTAGTTCCATTGTTCTGACTTGCCCTTCAAGCTGCTAGTGAAAAGGAAAGTGTTTGTGGATTCATGGTTTCTGGAAATTACGTTCATATTGATTTGTTTTTATACATAGATAATATTATTAAGCTTAGATAACAGTGTCTAGTTTTGAGAGATTCTGTGGCATATGTGATACGCACATGCATATTCATATACAATATATATATATATATATATATATATATATATATAACATATATTATGCAAAAAAGACCCTCTAGACTGCGATTGTCAATAGAATAAGAATAAAATTTTAAAATTTATTTTTTTATGTGAGCCTGTACCAAATAATCCACTGCCGGTATTAGTCTATAGCCCGATATCTGATGACACCTGCAGTACACAATTCGAAAGTATATAGAGTTTGCAGTACTTGTTACTGAAGTTGATGTTCTACAGCATAAATTTATTGAAGACAATACGAGGATGGTTCCTCTGGTATACTAATTTGTATTTTCTACACACGAAATCAAATCAGGTGATATATCGACACAATATAAAGTCACATCAATCATTCTAGTGTTACTCTTAAATATTTCCAAGAAGAAATCCCACCTTAAATGTTCGATATGAAGCCCTAATATTTTGTTATTACTATAATAAATAAATAGTTTATAATAAATAATTAAATTCATCATTTTATAATAGCAATTATACTCGTGATTACACAATGACAATAATAATTGTATTATGGCGACGATTGGAAACGGTACAAGGACAAACTACAAAAAGCATTGCTTTTATACATACATACATGTATGTATATGTATATATATATATAT
>NC_068982.1:28828342-28830468 GCF_001194135.2 Octopus bimaculoides
TATATATATAGGCGTTAACGCGCGCACACAGCTTATGCGTTGGTGTATTTCAAATACCATGATTGTATTGGAGCTATGTCGGTGCAGTTATGTGTAGTTTACTAAAATGAAAGACAATTAATGCAACAAAATCACTAAAGAGCAAAGTAATGTAACAGACAATAGATGACTTTTTAATTTAGGTTATTATTCTTAACCAGATAGACAAACGAAGTGACACTGTTAGATAGATAGACAGACAGACAGACAGATAGACAGACAGATAGATAGATAGATAGATAGATAGATAGATAGATAGATAGACAGAAGTAGGCTGTAGATATAGGGTAAACAAACAGACAAATATAAGACTGGTAAGAAGAAATGAGAGAGAGACGGGGAGAGAGAGAGAAAGAAAGAAAAAGAGACGCAGCAATGTTTGTTTGTCTGTATGAGTTATACAGGTGGAAAATGAGTTAAATAGATGAGCTGGAGTGAATAACAGAATCTCAGAAGAGCGGGGTATTAAACTGGAAAAAAAAAAAAAAAACTTACGGTTAAAAGTAACATTTTATTCGTAAACAATGCTCAAAATGTACGGTAATTTGTTAATTGCATTTAATACAATTTTATTTACTAGTCTGTGATTCTGTCATGAAACATTATATATACGCGAGCGCGCATATCTCGCAATCTCTTTCCCAATTTACTTATATGCCTCTTATTTCCATATGAAACTTTCTCCATCAAATCTTTGTATCTATCTACCTATCTCTCTTTCCTCCTCTCTCTCTCCTCCTTCTCTCTCTCTGTCTATATATATAAGAACGTCAGATAGATAGATAGATAGATATCCGTGTGACACTGCGGTCAATAGCTTCCTTCCACATCATCCAAGAGTACTGTTCCTGCATTGACATCACTCTAGTTTCCTCTTCTCCCACTCATGCTCACGCGCACCTACAGCACTAAATTCTGGCCCAACGTCCTGCCACCCGTGTCATATCTGGTTGTTGTTGCGTCTACGAGCCCGGCCTTGCCCTGAGTCACACTCCCAAAACGGGACTTAGTTGCTCCACTGCCTGCTGGACTGCTTTGGTTGTCGTCCACATCCTCCTTACTCTCACTTGCTATTCTTTGGTGTTCCATAAACCGCTGCTGTGAATCGTACTCACGACCTTACGATCGTGAGCCAAATACCCTCCACACTATGCCACTTCTATCTTCTATCGTATCTTTTGCCGAACCTCTAAGTTACGGTGACGTAAACACAACAGAACAGCTTGTCAAGCGGTGGTGGAGGACAAACACAAACACAAAGATGCGCACACGCACGCACACACACACGCACATACACATATGTATGTATATATATATATATATATATATATATATATATATATATATATATATATATACGACAGGCTTATTTTCAGTTTCCGTTTACCATATCCACTCACAAGGCTTTGGTTGGCCCGAGACTATAGTAGAAGACACTTGACTAATGTGCCACGCTGTGGGACTGAACCCGGAACCATGTGGCTGGGAAGCAAGCTTCTTACCACACAGTCATATATATCTATGTGCCTGCGAGTGTGTGTGTATGTGTGTGTGTATTTGTGTGTGTGTGTGTATGTGTGTGTGTGTGTGTGTGTGTGTGTGTGTGTGTGTGTGAATAATACTCTTCCAATGTTAACTTTGTGTGACGTTTCACATTCCAGCGTTTCGGTCACTGCTTATAAGACAGAAATCAGTTTAAATCGTGGCAGTTATGAGTTTTTAATTTTCCTGCTGACAAAAACTTAGTAAGAATTTTCAAGTTTCACAGAAGACCACATTTAATTGCATATATAAAAGATAATAAATTGTATAAAAACAGTCTTGAGAAAATAAATATAATAATACGCAAATGTATCTATACAAATTTCTAAATATACACTAGCGTATGTGTGTATATGTGTGTGCGTCCGTTTGTCTCCGTGTGTATGTGTGTATATATTCTTTTATTTGTTTCAGTCATTTTAATTGTGGCCATGCTGGAGCACGGCCTTTTAGTCGAAGATATCGACATCTGGACTTATTCTTTGTAAGCTTGGTACTTATACTATCCACAAACACAAATATATATATATATATATATATATATA
>NC_068982.1:28830691-28834878 GCF_001194135.2 Octopus bimaculoides
CGGGCTTCTTTCAGTTTCCGTCTACCAAATCCACTCACAAGGCTGTGGTCGGCCCGAGACGATAGTAGAAGATACTTACCCAAGTTCCTACGCAAAGGGACTGAACCCGGAAACATGTGATTGGGAAGCAATCTTACCACACAGCAATTCCTAAATTCAGTTTTTACCTTGATTGTGCTTCGCAGTAGGCGTGTTTTCACAATGACGAAAAGGTGTATAGATTATATTTAGTCTGAAGCTAAAATGGCTTTGATCTGTGGGTGTATGTATATGTGTGGAGGTGAGGATTTACTGAAAATCATGTGTTGAAGTGGCTATGGTCGTTAATTGAAAAGTTATAAACGATTATACTGGTAAATACTTCGGGTTAGGTAGGGGGATTGTTTTACGATGTTGGTGGAACAGGTTTTAAGGTCATGAAGGGTCTGAATTGTATCATGTATTGTTTCAGTGATGTGGTTTGTGGTAGACGGTGATTAGTGGGTCAATAGGTTTATGAATGGAAATACAATATAAGCGAAACAAATAAATGCGTCGGTTAACGCTTGGAAAGGGAGAAACATTGAAAAGTGAGAAAGCATGACACACAGAATTCAAGGAGAGAGAAAGTAAATATGTTTATGTGATGAGAAGAATTTAAAAAGAGGGCGGGAAAATGGCCTTCAATAAAATATAGTAATAAATCTTTTAGGGAGGTAAGAACGAATGTACATAAGGATATATTCATTAAAAGCGAATTTATTACGATAATATATCAATTAAGCAAAACTTGTATATATACGCATATAAAAATGCACATACTCACATATACATGTACACGCAAATATGTGCATAAAAATGCAATGCATATGCTCGTATATATATATATATATATATATATATGGGAGAATATACAAATAATAACAACAGACGAGGACAGGTGGTGTAAATAACAAAAGTATATATTAGTATGACGCTCGGGAATACGGAAAGTCTTTGACGTTTCGAGCTACGCTCTTCAACAGAAAGAATACGGAGACAAGGAGAAAAACACGGAGAAAAAAAATTGAATAGTGTTCAGTCAACGGTCAATCATAATAATGTATACGTTTATAATATAGATATATATGTATACAAACATACGTGCGAGCATATGTGGCTATATATACAGTCATATGTGCACATTCATTTTCGCACTTTTATATAAGTGTACGTCTTAAATCACGAGTATGTGTAAATATATGCATGTTTGTATACATATATAAATGCTCATGCGCATATGCATGTATACATCAACACAATGACACTCATATACATACGCGCGCGCGTGTGCTTTTGTGTGAGTATTTGACGATACGGACACGTACAAAATATGCTAAATAGAATAGTGTTATTTTCATATGTTGCTTTTAAAGTTTCCCAGTAAGTATGTGGTTCTGTACCTACAGAAAACGACAAAACCCCATCTTACATTCATATTTTCTGTGCTATGAAGTAATATAACCATATTTTCTGCTAGTATAGTTTCGCGCTGTCTATAGTTTTCCCTTTGATGGTTCAGTTAAAATTCTATTGGTGCTTTAGCAAGCATATATATTGGAAACGCGGATACTTGTTCTTTATGTTCTTATAAATAATAGCCATATTGATATAATCTGCATTCAATATATTGTCAGGCAATTCGAGGTATATTATAATTGATGAAGCTAACTACACGCTATATTGCTGATTTCGTAACAAAATCGCACATTTAATGAAATTGTATGACAGAAGAAAAATGAATTTATTGATGTTTGAAGCTTCTGACTTTCACATTGGTTATTTTTGCTGCAAAGTTGGGCGCACAGCTGTAACTTAGTTTGACGTTGTTCTTATTGAAAAAGGTGTAGAAATGTATCTTTGTTGAAGTGATTTGTATTAAAGTTAGAAGGTTACTCCTGAAGTTACTAAATGCTTTGGGGCTGAGGGAGATGTGCTCCACATTATTTTGCATCAAAAATATTGGCAGGTTTTGATTTACCACTGGCGTTCATTTTATATTGGCTTCATGAAATCGCTTTTGGAGTTTTAGAATACTTTATGTGGTTCTCCAGAGTCTATTAGAAGCCGTTAGTTTGTGTGAACTATAAAATGGTAGCTTTTCTAAGAGAAGATACATATTTTTTTTTATATATTTCAACCATACTAGAAACTGATTAGATCTCATCAAATATAATTCTTATTCTTGTTTCAGTAATATTATTGTGACTGTACCGAGACGCAGTCTTTTAGGGTGTACTCTATTTAACTGACTCTAGTATCTATTATAGTAACCTCTGTCGGAAGCGCGGATGGTAAGATAGTTCAGGGAGTGAATTAGCCTGAAATCGTACAGGAATGTAAACAAATATCACAGTTTATTTTGTCGGATGTCCCTATCGATTGATATATCAATCCAAATTTATGTACATTTAAATTCTACACCACTAGTCAAAGAAGTGTTACCTATTCAGTAAGTTGTAAATACAGATTTTGAGGAAAACTGTAATTGTACTTTGACGCTGAAAAGCCACCCAAGATGGCTACAACTATATATATGTGTGTGTGTGTGTGTGTGTGTGTGAAACCATACACATACATAGACGTACGAATACACTCTTTGACTGCCTCCAGTCACGTGGGTAACGCTATTAACACTACTGCAGCTTTTGGGTTATATTTAGAATTTCTTAAACGAGGGATGCTGATGAAGCTTCTCTCAAATGTTACTTCTTCCGTGATGTACCTGTATCTTGCATACTTCATACTGGGATGTTCAAGTACTATTTAAGTACGTCGACCTCTACACCCTGGAGATTTTTCACGGTTTCTGGAAGTATTCTAAATAGAAGTCGCTCTTTAATCACCAATAAATACTAAATCTCGTCACAGGTGAATATAGGTTAGGATCTTTGCGAATTATCTAGAGGCCGCCTATTTGGTGTTTCCATAGCCTTTAATATCAAATTTTGGTGAAATTTCCAAAAAACATTAAAAAAAATATAAATGACTACTATTTCCTCTTCACGCGGTCCGGTGTCTTGAAACTTAATGTTTTTTAAAAGCTCAACTGGTGTATATAAACACTCATCTTTTTTATGGGACAGTTTAATTTATCCACCTCAGTAGTGAAATTTCTAGAAGCAATACTAATTGACTAAGATGTGTCTTCCACAAGATTTAAATTACTTCTTGTCTATATGTTTTTGGAATATAGCCAGCTAGTTAATATATACCTAACTGCCATGTTAGCAATATGCATATGAAACGATACGTCGTTATTCACTTTATTCTCAAATCTCATAAAATGTCGCTGTAATTTATTCTATCCGGATATATCAAGATGGCAGAATGTTAGCGGGTGGGATAATAGCGAAGTGCATTTAATGGCCAACACTTATTTCTTCTATAGATTTAATTTCATATTATGTTATTATTAACAAAGTCGTAAGGGTACATCATATTATAAGAGATCCTGAGCGATAGATTGATAGAAATTTGACAAAACAAAAGCCGAGTGACTTGTGGTGTTTGTTGAGACTCTCTTCATAATTGCCACGCCCTACTTCAGTAGTAGGCCTAGTCCATGAACAGATTGAACTTCACCATCTCACACTATTGAGTATCTTTAACGGATTGTTGAAAGGAAGTTGGCCAGTTCTCCGGCGTTAGGTTACCGTCTCCCCACCTTCTCTTCCAAATGTCTTCAACGGCCTGCAAAGAGTCATCGGTACTACCTTTCCTTCTGGTAAAAAAGACTGAAAATAAATTACAAAACGCAATAGCTTCAAGACAGTTTCCTAAGGTACTTTACACTGAATTTTTCATCATATTTGAAAAGGTATAATTCGCTTCAACACATTTCTGCCTCTTATAAGATTATGTAACCAGTTTCCTAAATTTCAAGCTATGTCGGAATGACGTAGCTTATTAGTTAACTTTATAAGACGTCTTCGTAAAATCTCACTTTATCATATCTAAGTTTATCCGATTAATCGAGCAAGTGTTCTATAGCATCTAATGTTAATTATATAGCAGCTGAGTGTGTGAGCCTGTATGTGTGAGAAAGAGAGCGATATAGACAGATGGATAGATAGATAGATAGATAGATAGATAGATAGATAGATAGATAGAGAGAGAGAGAGAAAGACAGAGAAAGAGAGAGAGAAAGAGAGAGAGAAAGAGAGAGA
>NC_068982.1:28834888-28836169 GCF_001194135.2 Octopus bimaculoides
AGAGAGAGAGAGAGAGAGAGAGAGAGAGAGAGAGAGAGAGAGAGAGAGAGAGAGAGAGAGAGAGAGAGAGAGAGAGAGAGAGAGAGAGAGAGAGAGAGAGAGAGAGAGATCTACTTGAAAAGAAAACGTCTCCTCTAAGTAAGTAATCAGATATTTCATGAAGCACACACGGAACAGCAAGAATCTTAACAATAACGCATGAATTCATTCTTGATATGTTCAGGTAGATTTGAACAGGAACATCTAATCATTAATATTTTACCTCATCAGAGACACCTCCTCCCTTTCGAAGATGTTCATAACACACGTGATACGCCAGTAGAAGCGGATTCTAGACACCGCGGTGTTTTGACGTTGTGAATCTCCTCAGTCAAAGCTACTCCACCAGACTGATGAATATGCCAAGAATACGAGTGCTTGTTTATAGACAGCTGCAAACAAAAGCGATCAGTTATTCACGTTCAAATCTAGCAGAACTTAGAGATAATGAATAGATATGTTAATGTAATCATATTTTCCTTTCTAATAATTCGTTTCATGATATTCCTGTGAAGCGAAGTGAACATTTTAGCATTCCTTTGACTTCCTGCAAATCTTAATATATGTATGTGTGTACGTACGTACATATGTATGTATGTTTGTATGTATGTATGTATGTAGGTAGGTATGTAGGTAGGTAGGTAGGTAGGTAGGTAGGTTGGTAAATATATAGATTACGTATGTGTACATACATACATACATATAATTTACATACGTATATAATCTATAAATACAGGCAGATAAGTATGCGCATACATATATACAAACACACAAACACATAAATTCATATGTGTTTGCGTATTCATTCTTAATTGTATGCACGTCTATGTATGAGCATTTTGGGGATGTGTGTTTGTTTGTGTGTGAATGTGTGTGTATAGGTATACTTGCTGATCAGACGCCTTCGTTGTAATAATCTAACTATCCTTTGTTATCTTCCAATCATTTGAATTCTCCAATCATGTAGGATCCATTGATCATCTCATTAGTATTTGGTGAAGTAAGCAACAGACGTCTCGTTTCACTGAAATACAATCTTCGATACGACAAACTCAATTTACATGAGCAAAAAAACAAAAACAAAACATAAACTTCTAGTTTTTCAAACAAATTAACTAACCTCACACATGTGTGAGTAGAAAGACATCTACGTTTGTATGTACATACGCATATATGTAAGTATTCATATTCAAACACACACACACACACACACACACACGCCGCACACACACACACACACAC
>NC_068982.1:28836319-28847960 GCF_001194135.2 Octopus bimaculoides
ATATATATATATATATATACATTCATACAAAGACGTACATATATAGTTATACTTATATGCACACTACACACAAGCATATAGACACTAATATGCACATACATACATATATAAACAAATATATATTTGCACACAATTATATACAGATATATACGCACACTGTATACACACCCGTGTATATATATATATGTGAGTGTGTGTATGTGTATGTGTGTGTGTGTGTGTGTGTATGTGTGTGTGTGTGTGTGTGTGTGTGATATAAATGTGCATAAAAATATTCAAGAGTATTCAATTACGCCACCGACTAAAGTTAGATTAATCAAACCATTTCTGTTAAGGACTAGTTTGTGACTGATTTATGTAGCAATTACAATGAGCTTCTCGTCGAGGGCAGATGGGTGGCGTATGTTTGCTTCTGCAGATAAGCCAGCGAGCCATGAATCCTGCTTGGACAATTTCTTTATTCTTCTGTGGACAAAGAGAATAATATATTATATTTAACGATGCACGGCGTAGGTGTAGTTTAACAATCTGAAATTTCACCTAAGTATTAATTTAATAATGTGAAATTTCATTTAAATACTAGTTTGTAACTTACTTATAGAGCGATTGCTATGAAGTTTTTGTCCTAGGTATTTTGTTCCTTGTATCTACTGTCGTGAATTGAAATATATCTAGTGTCAACTTCACCTTTAAAACTATTTGATAAAATACACACCAGTCACTTATTCGGCCAATGCTTGGTCATAATGTGGGGACAGGGGACAAATTACCACGTCTAATAAGTGTGGTGATTCTAAGCCTTTTAAAATTTTACTTCACAGCATGGCAAAGAAAGAACAGTTTTATGTATGCAAATTCTATTTCGTTTCTTCATTAATAAAGAGGGTAGGTGAACGAGAGAGAAAAATGTCTTCACTAATGTTTTGGCGCAGGATAGGATTTGTCAATTCCAGATTAAGTCACATAGTTATATTTTTTTCTTTTTAATGTTTTTCGACTTGTATCAAATGGTTGGCAGAATCGATAAAGCAACAGAAAAAATGCTTCGCGTTGTGTGTTTGCCTACAGTTCATTAAACTCTAATATCAGATTCCGGTGAGACCCTTCTGTTATTCATTTAGTACTAGTATCAATCTAATTGGTTATACACAACGCCTGCATTTGAAGTCTTGTACCTATATATGAAACCACTATTATTACAACCTGGGTTTTGCAGTGAGTTGGTAGCAAAATAGAGTAGCGATCAAATGTCCCACAGCATTTGGCTTCGGCTACTCAAATCTCTCCAATTATGCTTTCCCAGCCCCGGGTTTAATCGAATATGTACTATAAATACTATAGGGTCGATTTATTGGCTATATCCTCACCCTCGAATTATTTAGCTATAAGCAAAAGCAACAAACAAAACGACATTCTTGTACTTTGACCATATAGCTGAAATAATTTTCAATGGTTTGTAGGTGTGTTAGTAGGCCAGTAACTACTAGCAGAGCATCTAATTGTTACTACCTGGCCTATTTAGTATGGTTGTTGCGTCAACTCAACGCCGTTTTCAAAAGTGTCTGAAATATGATATAGGCCACACACGAACTGGGTTGATGGATATACTACACATTGATGTGTGTACTTGATAGATGTGCTTTAATCTGGTTCTCGTTTCGTTTGTGCTAATATATGAATCGATATCTCATATACACTGGCTACTTGAAAGAGCTCATATGTACATATTTTAGTATTTTAAGCATAGTAAGATTGTGAATTATATTTTTATGTGTCTCACGCATTTAAAAGAAATTGTAAAATTAATACCCAGGAGTGTAACAAAATAGTACTAGTAAGGAAACTAATTCTTCAATTTCTAACTGAAGGAGACAGAAGTAAAAAAAATGGGGAAGGTTGTTAAAAGGAGAGAAGCTATACGACGGTGTGCTGAAAAGTTCCTGGCTTTGGCTAAAAGAAAATAGAGAAGGTTCAGTTAATTATGATTCTACTCAACATATTCCCTTCTCCGATTCACCCACTTATTGCAACAGCCCTTCATTTTGTTCTAATCCTTGTAAAAGAACTCTGAAGGTTGAGCTTCCAAACAAGTCTTTTGTGATTCCCTTAAAGCCAGGAACTTTTCAGCACCCCCTCGTATATGTAACATTATGAAAAAAAATGAAGTGTTAAGAGGTGAGTCAATGTAATAGCAAATTAAATGCTAGAAAAAGTTATGTTTGTAAGATTATTTACATATAGATGTCTGGTTCGCTTAATGAAAAAAAGATGGGGATTCGACGAAATATAGAGGTTGACGTAATGTGTTTTATATCAACTAATCTGAAGTCACAGGAGATCTCAATGACTTGGTGGTCCTAAATATTTTAAAATCTCTATAAACCAGATTTCCGTATGTTTTGTTGAATGGCGAGAATTTAGTAATGACATTTTTTTAATTATTTGGTAGAATCGTCAGCACGCCAGGCAAAAATGATTAGTTGCATTTCGTCCGTCCTCATGTTCTAAGTTCAAATTCCGCCGAGGTCGACTTAGCCTTTCATCATTACGGGATCGATAAAAATAGATACCAGTGAAACACTGGGCTCGATGTGTTCGACTAGTCTCCTCCCCCGAAATTCCAGGCCTTGTGCCTATAGTAGAAGGAACTATTATTATTATTAAGGCGGCGAGCTGGCAGGAGCTTTAACACGCCGGGCTTAGCGGTATTTCGTCTGTCGCTACGTTCTGAGTTCAAATTTCGCCGAGGTCGATTTTGCATTCCATCCTTTCGGGGGTCGATTAAATAGGTGCCAATTATACACTGGGATCGATGTAACCGATTTAATCCCTTCCCCCAAATTTCAGGCCTTGTGCCTATAGTAGAAAGGATTATTATTATTAAGAAGAAGACGGTGAGCTGGCAGAATCGTTAGCGCGCCGTGCAAAGTGCTTAGCAGCATTTCGTCTGTCGCTACTCTACGTTCTGAGTTCAAATTCCGCCGAAGTCGACTTTGCCTTCCATCCTTTCAGAGTCGACAAATCAAGTGGCAGTGAAACACTGGGGGCGATGTTATCAACTAGTCCCTTCCTACCAGATTTCAGGCCTTCTGTCTTTAGTTGTTCAGACCCAGTTTTGGTAGTAATCTATACATTCAGGAAGAAGTCACTTGATGGGTATCGGCAATGAAACCGATCCGAATGATACGTATATGTATATATTGGGTTAAAGCATAAACCCGGTGTTATGGAATTTTTCTAAATAGGCTACAGTCAATTGTATGAACCTTAGTTTTTTGATACTGTATTTCATCGGCCGTTGACAGGATGAAAACAAACACGACCGTGGTAGGTTTCGAACTCAGGACTGAATCGGCCGGTACTTAAATGATTCTGTCCCATGTTTTGTAAATATTAATGAATGGTTCATCCCCCATGTTATATAAATATTCATGAATGGTTCATCTTTAAAAATTAGGTTAATCACCCGATCTTACATATTTAGTTAATTATATAATTGCGTGTATTTTTTCGTGAATGTTTGTGAATGTGTGCCCATGTATGTATACACACACAAATACACATTTATAAAAAGTCAATTACTTCAGCTTATGGAAAGATATAGCGTATATTTTAGCCTATTAACATTATTGTCATTCATCAATGTTGTTATTATTGTTGCTGTTAATGTTTTTATTTTATACGCACGTCATTCTTAAATCGGCAGGGTTATAAATGGAAGCATTCATAACCGTGACGAGGTCATGATTTAGACAGTTTATATTAAACCCCATTATCTAATATCCTTTTATTACAAGACAATACAGTGTGATCTGAGAGAGAGATTTCGTTCCCAGTTTTAGATCGAGTAACGACATTGAAGTTTTCTTATTAGTTTTTGTAAAGATTCGTTGATGTTAAAAGTAGTAAAGCGCCAAAGTTATTTGCAAAGTTCGTTATCTCTATGTTCTGAGTTCAAATTCTGACGAAATCAGCTTCAATTGTTGTTAGTAAAGTAGAGCTGTTCACGACTCGCAAGAAATAACTTGCGGTTTTAGTTTCGACAACTAAGAGCGTTGATTTTTCATTTTACCTTCTGGAGTCAATGAAATACAGTAACAGTTGTGAGATTGATTTAATCAAGTAACCATTCCCCTTAGAATTGTTGGACTTGTCGTTATTTAACAATTATTAAGGATAGCGGGTTAGCAGAATTGTTAGAACCTTGCGCTGTGTAACTTTGGCTATTTACTTTTTTGGTTTAAATGCTACTGAGGCATCCCCTGGATTCGATAAAATAAAGGACCAGTCAGGTACTGAGGTAGCTATAATCAACCGTTCCCTCTCCCACACGTTTCTGGTCTTGTGTTTAATATAAAAACTATTAGACAGTCGACTGGAAGAATTTGCTAGGGCATCAAAAAGATGCTATGCAGTATTTATTCTAGTTCTTTAACTTCTGAGTTAACTAGTTCTTTAACTTCTGCACCCCAGATCCGAACACTGACACCTGATTGACTATGTCATCACACACGCTCGAACCTGCAGGATGTGGAAATCACCAGAGTTATGCACGGTACCAACTGTTGGACCGACCATCGCTCGGTCCAATTTCGGCTACGCTTGCGAATTCGTCCTCCTATCCGCAACCAAAAGCTTAAGCAGAAGCTAAATGTTGGAAACCTGCAATCGCGTGAAGCCCGCCAGAGACTGGCAGTAAGACTGGAACAGTAGTTTGCCGAACTCCCTGATGTCGGGACCGGACCAAATGATGGACAAACTCTGACGTCAGAGTGGGACACTCTAGCAACCACTATCACTAACGCTGCCAAAGATATACTTGGTGTTCTGAATAGACGTCATCAGGACTAGTTTGATGACAACTCGACGGAGATCCACTCGCTCCTACGTGAGAAGAATGCTGCACACAGTAGACATCTCCGTCAACCAACAGCAGCCAACAACAGACATTGAGTAAGCCTCCGTTTTAAGGTCCAGCGAAAACTTACGACAATGCAGAACTGGTGGAAGACTAAAGCACAAGAAATACAAGGCTATGCTGACAAACAACATCCAAGCTTTCTAAGAATTCATAAAGACTGCATACGGTCCACTTAGAGGATCCTTCTACCTCGTATGGAACAATGATTCAACATCACTCATCAAGGACCGAGATGGCATTCTGTCACGATGGGATGAGCATTTCAACATCATCCTCAACCGTAGAAACCCCATAGAAACCCCTTCTTTTCTTGACAACATCCCTTCACTGCCACTCATCGATTGTCTAGATGATACACCAACCTTTGGAGAAACTGAATCTGTGATAAATGGCCTCAAGTTGAACAAGGCATCCGGCATTGACCATCTGCCAGCCGAGATCTTGAGATATGACGGCCGGTCCCTCAAAACCTGTATCCATGATTTCATCTACAGACCATGGACTTCCCACTGCGTGCTTCAACAACGGAAAGATGCCAACATTGTTGCCATATATAAAAACAAAGGTGACAGAGCAGGCGGTAGAAATAGCCGAGACATCTTGATTTCACTTGCTGGTAAGGTCCTTGCTCGAGTCCTCCTATCACGCCTTCTGAGGCATGTGGCCCATGTTGCAGTGCCTGAAACCCAATGTGGTTTCCGAAGCATCCGCTCGACTGTTGACATGGTCTTTGTCGCACGTCTTCTCCAGGAGAAATGCCGTGAACAAAACCACTCCCTTTACATGACTTTTAACCAAAGCCTTCGACACCATTGACCGTGATGTTCTGTGGGAAACCCTGACAAAATTTGGCTGCCCACCAAATTTTCTTGCCATTTTGAAGGACTTACACAACGGAACGATAGCCAGAGTCGTCTATAAAGGCACCCAGTCTGACTTCTTCCCGTTCCAAGTCGGTGTCAAGCAAGGGTGTGTACTTGCCCCGGTCATCTTTCAACTTCTACATGGCATCCGTATCCCTCCACGCCAGGCATTCATTGAAGCTGAAAGATGCAATAACTATCAGGTACCGGCCGAATGGCAGCATTTTCAATCTGAGGCGCCTGAAATCTGTAACAAAGACGTCATCTCAACACATCTTCGACTTGCAATATGCAGATGATATAGCACTTGTCAGCCATAGCTCTGCTGGCCTTCAAAGTCTCTTGGACTATATACCAGATGCATACAGCCATGCTGACCTAGACATCAATACCAAGAAGACGGAAATCCTCCAACAGCCTTGTTCCTCCGACACCAACCCATGCGCCTTCCATGTTGAAGATGCGACAATTGCTAATGTAAACCAATTCACTACCCTGGCTCATTCTTCAACAACACCGTCGATCTGACAGACGATAGTCAGTGCTGTATTCGTCTTGCCTCTGCTGCGTTTGGTCGGATAAGTACTCGCGCCCTTCTCAACAAAAATATCACCATCAGTTGCTATATGGCTGCGAGTCTTGGGTGTCCTACCGGCGTCATATCAAGACGCTCGTGCGGTTTCATATCTCTAGCCTTCAACAACTCCTTGGCTTACACAAGGGGAACAGGATCCATCATGCTGAGATACGTGACCGAACAAGCAGCCAGTCATTGGAGGTAACCATCGATAACCGCCAACTCAGATGGGCAGGGCATGTCATTCGAATGTCTTCAACTCGATTGCCCCACTTTGTTATGTACGGTGAACTTGAAGATGGAAGACAGCTGTGTCGGTGGCCAGCACAAGCGCTTTAAAGATCACCTGAAGGCAACGCTGAAAAAGTGACATATCCCTCCCGACAGTCTCGAATCAATGGCTGCAGATTTCACTAGCTGGTGCGACTCATTCAAGACTAGCACCACCAGAATCCAAGAAGACCTACTGCAGAGTGAAGTGGCACGCCGCGCCCGGCGGCACGTGCAGAACCTTGGAAGTCAACAGCAGCCAGGCTTTACATGCTCCACCTGCGGACGTATCTGTCTTTCCAGAATCGGACTTCATAATCATCAGAGGTCACATAACTATAAATGTTGTTCGGGAAAAGTACTCATCGCTTCGCGCTGTTCACGAAATGATGAATGATGAACTTCTGTGTTCAAATCTCGTTACATCAAATTTGCCTTTCATCCCTTCGGGTAAAAATAATAGTGGCTTCAAATGTTGGCCCAAAACCGGCGATTTGGGGACGTGGGGAGAGTAAGCTGATTACATTGACTCCAATGCTCAACTGGTACTTATTTGATCGGCCTCAGTTCTTAACTGGTAGTTATTTTATCTTCCTGGAAAGAATGTAAAGCAAACTCAACATCGATGGAATTTGAAGGCAAAGAGCCAGAAGAAATTATGCTAAGCATTTTGTCTGACGCACTAACGATTCTGCCAGCTCACCACCTTAATAATTTTTTCTAATTTCCACACAATTCCAGCAATTTTAAATTGGTGGGAGTCCATTACAGTGATCCTAGCATTCAGCAGGTACTTTATTTTATCGATCCCGAAAGGATGAAAGATAAAGTTAATGTCGGCAGAATTTGAACTCAGTACGTGAAAAAACCGCTAAACGCGAAGAAATGCCGCTAAGCATGTTGTCTGTAGCACTAACGGTTCTGCCAGCTTGCTGCTACCGCTAATAATAATAATCCTTTCTACTATAGGCTCAAGGCCTGAAATTTGGGGGAGGGGGACATTCGATTACATCGAGCCCTGTGTACTGGTACTTAATTTATCAACCCTGAAAGGATGAAAAGCAAAGTCAACTTCGGCGGAATTTGAACTCAGAACGTGAAGACGGACGAAATGCCACTAAGCATTTTCTCCGGCGTGCTAAAGATGTTGTCCGCTCGCAGCCTTAAAAATTATGGAACGTTTCACAAATTTGTGTGTAACTTTTGCGCAGGGGTCATGCTAATCTTCTCTGTATCCTCCCAGTTTTGTCGATATCCTCGACAACTTTATTTGACTAATTAATCATTTTATCGAATCCGGAGGGATGAAAGGCAACGATGAGAGCAGCGTGATTTAAAATCAGAGCGTAGAGACGGAGCAAATGTCATGAAGCATTTTGTCCGACACTTTAATGATACTACCAATCCACCGCCGTTGATGATAATTGGTTCTAATCTAGGCACAAGGCCAGTAATTTTTGGGGAAGGGATTAATCGATAAACAATTGAACCAGTGCTTTATTCGTATGTTCTTTTATCAACTCTGCAAGAATGTAAGGCAAAATTGACCTCGGAAAGATTTTAACTCAAAACGTAATGTATCAGAGTTTTGTTCGACGCTCTACCCATTTTGCTAATCGACTACTCTAATAATTGTTTTAAGGGAGATTAATCGAAACTAGTGATCCCAAAATTTTATATGTATATGTTATTACTGCTGTTGTTAATCTTATTGTTATTATTCATATTGTTGCTGTTTTTTGTTTTGCTTTGTTTTCTTTTTTTTCTTCTTCCTGTTGCCGCTGTTTGTGATGAACGGGTACTTGTAACACAATTTTCTAGGATAAAGTGGATTTTTACTACGTTGACTTGGAAGGAAAAGTTTCTCTGTACTTATTTTATTTTGTACTTTACAGCATTTAAGCGTTCATTCCATTGCCTTCGGGCAGGAAAATTGTTTTCTAATTGGCTTGCAAGATTATCGATGCGAAATCATGAATTGAAACATGTTTCATTGTATCTCGAGAGGGTCTTTATGCCAATAATAAACACATGCACTGTTTCTTTTTCAAGTCTTAATTTTATTTGTCATTCGTTTAACTATTTTATAATTAAACTAAATAATCAATCAGTTAATTGGTTAAATAGTTAACCGAATGTCAAATATAGAAATAAAGAAGTGAAATAGAACCAGTACATGTTATTATTATTAGCATAATGACCTTCCGAGATAGAACGAAAAATAGTTTCCCTTAGATGTTTAGTATATTTTTGCTAATATTGTTTACTATTTCAACTGAACTAAATCCGGATGAGCCAGAGAAAACGTGTTAGCTATAAACGTGTTTGCAACAAATGCGCCTCACCGCAAAAAAAACAGAGATTAACAGATAAGAAAAATATATTGAAAAATTCAAATTTAGCATACAACAACAGTTCTGAAACAAAGACCTTTATACTTCGACAAGAAAAAACGAGAGGAAATTATAATGCAATGGAAGCGTTAATCTTAACAAAAGACAGGATGTATGAGAGAATGTGGGTAGGCTAAAGTTGTTTAGCGAAGAGGATGTATGGTGCATCTCGTTTTAACTGAAACACTAGAAGTCCATGGACACTTTCAGAATTTACGAGGTTGAAGAATTCAGAGCAGAATTCGGTAAGGAATGGGGCATGGCCGCATCTTAACTAGATTGCGGTTTATCAATCGTGAGTTGGTTGTCTAAATTTATTTTTTAATTCTTTGTACTAATTTATTATTAGATATATTCTGCTGAATACACGAATAATTTCTAGACTTATCTTATAATTTTATTAATCATTTTTTTCTTCGTTCCCGTATAAGTTTCTTGCAGTAAAGCTCCTAAATCCATCATCAATGTTTCTAGACTTTCATCGCAATGAAAAGAAGTTAGTATACGTCATTTCCACGTTATGGCTGGGAGGGCCAGTGTCATTGGTGTAGACGTTACAGTCGGAATTTGAAATTTCACTGTTTGTAGACATACATACATGCATGCGTACATACATTAACATACGCACGTGTGTATGCATGCATGCACAAATGCATGTATGTATATACGTATATATATACGAACAGTAATTTCACAATGTCTCTTTTTCTGTAAGGCCTTATCCTAATTTTTGGTAACATGCCACAATGCCCCAATCCTCAAAGCCATACCATGTCTGTCTTTGAAAAATACTGTCCTAATGATGTCACTTTGAAGATTTCAACGGTAAAAAAAAAAATAGTTGTTAACAATCACTAACTTGCTTCATCATTCTTAACCTAACTCCTATTTCTGTCTCAACCAATATGTTGTCTTCGTATAACCAGATGTATTACAAACTTATTCGTATATACCTTTCATATAGTAGATACAGTGGAGGTGCAATGGCCCAGTGGTTAGGTCATAGGATCGCGGTTTCGATTCCCAAACCGGGCGTTGTGAGTGTTTATTGAGCGAAAATACCTAAGCTCCACGAGCCTCCGGCAGCGGGTGGCGGCGACCCCTGTTGTACTCTTTCGCCCCAACTTTCTCTCACTCTTTCTCCCTGTTTCTTGAGTAACGCTGCGATGGACTGACGTCCCGTCTAGCTGGGGAGAACACATACGCCATAGAAACCGGGAAACCGGGCCCACGAGCCTGGCTAGTCTTTGAAAGGCGACGTTATAAAAGATACAGCTTGGCGAACTCGGACGGAAGAACGTTGCTGCAACTGACATCAGTAAATGTTCGACTATTTTGGCATAAGAACCAGCTAGAGAATTGAAATTAGAATTTATAAGCACTAATTTGAAATATTATAAAGATGCCCACAAACAGGATTTACGCGTGTATGATTTACGTATGAAATACTTATGTATATACCACTTGCCCGTAGACATAGTAACGGATTATATTACGGAGCTCGTGCCATTCCATTTCCTCAATTTTAGACTTTGTAATGTATTTCTGCCAGTTTAACTGTACTAACTAACATTTACAGTGTAATTCCTCAGGCATTTAATGTTATATTATATTATCTGCAATGCTTGCTGTAAATCTGCCTCACTTCTTTTAAATGTGAAGTTAACTGTTAGAAAGCACCATTACAGCGGGTGCCGATAAAGTTTCGTCGACCCAGACTCTATTAGCTTTGGTAAAACCAACGTTCTGGGATGTCCCTTCGTCCACCACCACTGCAACCATATTTCTTTCTGCACATTAATGACCTACTTGTCGCCTTCCCTAACAATTCAAACTCTTATTCAGTTATTACTATCCTTAACTATTCTGCAGATAACCGTTATCCACATGTAATCTTAGCAACTCACGCCTGACGTACAATGCATCTCTGAACAATGACCATGAGAAAATTTTTCAACAGGTACACGATAACCTACTCCCTTTCAACACTTTAGATAAACAATGACAACACACATTGAGGCAGCGGTTTTGTGCGACACCTTCTCTAGACATGAACAACGGCACACAAATAAAAATTCAAAGCTGCTATAAATTCTATGTAGCAGAATTTGTAATTTCTAACCACTACACATATAGGTGCGGGTATAGTCGAATGGTTAAGGAGTTCGCTTGCAACCACGATGTTTCATGTTCGTTCCTGACTAATAGCCTTGTGAGTGAATTTGATAGAGGGAAACTGTGGAAATTCCTCGTATATATATATATATATATATATGTGTGTGTGTGGCGGGGTATATGTATGTCAGTTTATGTACATAGATATGTACGTGTTTGTGGCTGTAGGCAGTTGTTGTCTTCACTATTTGACAACCGGTGTAGACACACCCAAAATCAGACGGTTCGGAAGAATTGATGCATAGAGTAAGTTGCAGATTTAAAATAAGTATTGGGATCGGTTCGATCCACTAACCCCAGAATGTATTACTCCAGCATGGCCTGAGTTCAATAATTAGCTCAAATAAAACTCTAAAAGGTACATTTATATATACATATATCTGTGTGTGTGTGTGTGTGTATATATATATGTATATGTATATATGTATATGTATATATATAT
>NC_068982.1:28848263-28851860 GCF_001194135.2 Octopus bimaculoides
GCCTCGGGCCGACTAAAGCCTTGTGAGTGTATTTGGTAGGCGAAAACTGAAAGAAGCCCGTCGTGTATATGTATATATATATATATGTATGTGTATATGTGTCTGGTTCCTGTTAGAAGCCTGCGAAACTTTAAGACGCATAGAACCGAATAAAACTGTTTTAAATTTTATATATATATATATATATATATATATATATATAGCAGCATCACAAGTACTAGGTTCCTCCAATAGAGCAGTATAATACTTCAGCCCTAACTCTTTGTGAAGTACGGGGAAGATCTGAATTAGAACAATGCTTTTGCTTATACTTCTGAACAAATATACATCTCATACTACAGCAAATAGACGGTTGTTCAACTTATTTCGCTTAATCCACTCATCGACATACTTCACCAATGACTTCAGAGAAAATATTTATGTCTGTTCGCATCTTCAAAACAGGCTCTGCTATTTCGAAATGGTTATATGAATCGCATCTGCATCAGCATCAACCATAGCCTCCAGCTTCTTCTTCTTCTTCTTCTTCTTCTTCTTCTCGAGTTATTTTCTGTCTCTTTCCTCCCAGAATCCGCCTGCTACACGCACACATACTCGCGCGCGCACACACTTGTATACACACGCACATTATACACACACACACACACACACACACATAAATATGCATTTATATCATTTATACAAATGTATCGATATATTGGATATATGTAGATGGGTGAGCGTGTATATATACATATATATATATATATATATATATATATATATATATATATATATATATATATATATACATGCGCGCACGCACGCACACACACACACACACACACACACACACACACACACACACACACGCAGGTGAGCACACAAGTACAAAACAAGGTGGAAAAAACTCTACTCGAATACCAAAGGTAGCTTATTCGTACGGCTTGGAATGTTTAATAAAAGTATACGTGTGTGTGTGCGTGTGTGTGTGTTTATCATGTATATATTAATAATGTGTACATATATATGATACATAATATCATGTATATATCACGTATATATGTACATGCATATATCATGTATATATTTATATGTATCATGCACATCATGTATATATGTAAATGCACACGCGTGCGCATGTGTTCACGTGCACAGACGCTCAAACATGCAATTCAACCATATATATTACACGGTTGCTGAAAACAATAGCAACTATAGAACATTTACATTCTCATAAGAGGGTGATCTAAACGACATAAAGTATGGTATTTAATGTGGGTCTGCTACGGCGGGCTTCTCTTCTTTACTCTCAAAGGGCTTCATATACGAATCCCGTCCAGAAGTTCAATGTCCTTTATATAGAGCATTAATTCTCCAGCTTCTATAAGCAGACGATGAATGTGAATAAAGGCCTCAGATTCGTTTGTATGACAGTCTCAGATTTCGCTTCAAAGTGTTTTTATAATATTTGAGAAGATCCCCAGCAGTAAGATTACAAATTACAGACTGCTTTGGGAATGCAGTCATTTTGCATACAATCTATAACACCATATCAGCGAAATTGACATCTTATTAGTGATGCCTACTTGTCTGTGGTTTACGGCGCCATAGAAATTTTGCATTGGGTATCATGCATCTCTACATACAAAGACAATTGTACGTACACTTTGTGTGCGTGTGTGTGTGTGAACAAAAGTACTTCTCGAAGCAATAACATTTTTAAAGAACATATATTAGCGACAGAGGCAGTATTAATACCAAGAGGTAATAATATCTATCCCGACTTAAATGTGGATGTTCTGTTAAAACAGACTATACTGCAGTAGATACCATGAGAGAAATTTTCATGTTGTCTTTTGATGCGGAATGCACTCTTGTTTATCTAGCGTGGGTATAAATCTCTAGTGGTCAAGCGCTCATCATTGACAAAACCAAAGAAGATCGAAATCATGTGATTTGGTGGTCTCGACACTGGAGATGGCGGAGATTTATCTCCCCGCTAGCGATATAAACGAGAGTGCATTTTGCACCAAAAACCAATATGAGTTTCTCTTAGGGTAACACACCGCAGTAAAGTTTATTCTAACAGAACATCCACGTTTAAGTGGCGATAAATAAAACTCCTGTACTGGGTCTTTTATATTACTGGTTTACTTAATCGACTGATTAATATAACTAATCTGATGCATAAGTGTGTGAGCATGTGCGAATTTATGCACATGCACATACACACGTGTGTGTGTGTGTGTGTGTGTGTGTGTGTGTGTGTGTGTGTGTGCGTGTGTGTGTGTGTGCATTTGCACGTATTGTGCATCGTATTGCAGCACTCCTCCACTGTTCTCAATCAGTTGCTTCATCCTATTTTCAGTTCAAAACATTTAGATCCTCCTGAAATGCTACTCACCGCGTGGCCTGTTCTCTTCACGGTTAATAATATTTGTGTTTAACATTAATAAATTTGTACTTTACATAAGTTATAGTGTAACCCATCAGATTAATGTAAAATTCCTTTCATTACAACTGAACATAAAAACAAACATTAGTATGTATATATATATATATATATATATATATATCACTAACACGATTGGATTCCATCCAACGCGAGTTGTCCCGCCTGGCCTAACACTTACGTATGAAGAATAATGATCATTTTTACAATTTAATTTTATCAAAACTTCTACCCACATTTTTTATTTCATTCCACCCACACTTTTAATATTATGTAGTCTGTAACATTTTATTCCTTCCCGACGATAAGTACTCTGCGATATTTTTTCAATGAAATAATCCCCTTCATAGCTTAAACATACACCAAAATACATATCTAAATAATAAGCTCTGGTATGTAAGAGGTTTATATATGTATACACGGAAACACTAACGCAACGCGCATGATATATTTACTGATATCCTTACATACAGATGCGTGTAGTGAAATATTTATCTCTATACTTAATATATATACACAGAATAACTTGGAAGAATTTCAAAGCAGAAATAAGAGAAGATATTAAGTGACACGCTGCTTGATTTTAATCCCGTAGATGTTATCAACCCAGGAAACTATTACGTAAATTTGCTACCCAAACTAACAATATTCTGTTGCTTTTGTTGTTGCTTCTGTGTTGCCCTGATCTGATCGGATCGTGCTGACCTATAGCATGCAATTTATCGGTTGGCTGACTTGATACGATCCTCAGATCTAGTGCTACAGATATAGAAACTCCCCGCTTGTCTGAGGACTCAGAGCCCATGGTTTAGCGTAAAGAGGAAGTTTTTATCGCAAACAAACTGACTTATGATACACGTGTTCTCCACCTCTAAAGTTATCGTTATATCGTTTATGAGTACTGTTTCCTTATGAGAAAATATAATTAAGCTGGTCGAAAGTGTAATGTAATCTTTCACGTGACGTCGGTTCAAAAAAAGAAAAGAGAGGCCGGCGGACTACATTTTATTTCTCGCAATCGAGAAAAGAATCTGACGGTATTTAGATATGGCCCTTTACGTTTTACGTTCAAATCCCGCCCAATTTAACTTTGCCTTTTGTCCTTCAATTGGCACGCACACACACACACACACACACACACACACACACACACACACACACAC
>NC_068982.1:28852046-28861496 GCF_001194135.2 Octopus bimaculoides
ACACACACACACACACACACACACACACACACACACACACACACACACACACACACACACATGTATATATATATGTCGCATTTGTTTGAACTTTGAGCCTATATCAAAAATCGATGTAATATGAAAATCAAGCATATAATCATAGTTTCTCATTTAGGCAGAAAGCCAGCAGTTTTGAGGAGAGGTTGTTAGCGAATGCTATTTACCCCAACACTTGACCAGTACTATGTTTTAGCGATCGGGAAAGGATGAATGGCAAAGTTGATCTCGATGGGATTTGAACTCAGAACCTAAAGAGTCGGAAACCCAGCGCATGAAGAGTGAAAAATAAAGTGTCATTGTAATGTTAATCTCACAGGCGAGAGACGAAATGAGAAAAAGGAGGCTTTTTATAGAAAAGGTCTTCTTTTTCTCCTTCATTTCTCACCTGTCTCCAATGTTATTATTACAATGGCACTTTACCTGTTGGTAAATTCTTATAAGCAATGTATAATACAAAATAGCTATCATAAGTTGTGTAATGAATCGTAGCCATTGTAAGATAAATTGTTTTCTAGCGATTCGTGACTTCTGCCGTATAGATTTTCAGTTATATATACCGTTGAAGCTTAAGCATCTTATAAGAATCTGCGCACCAGGCGGGTTTGAGAATCAAAAGAAAGTCTGGTATTCGAATCTGTTAAATATCATTTAATGTCTAATGTCATTGACTTCACATGAATTCGCGGAACCAAGGTTGAGTTCAAAAGGTAGGTTTAACTGACACCTTTTCATACTTAACAGCATTTAGAATAAATGTAGTAAATCTAATCACGTTACGCATCGATGACTCTTCTGTCACCGCCAAAGGTTTCATCTTTATGCAGTGTTTAGTTTAAACCAGCCTAGCAGTGTCTTCCTACAAGCTAAAGACTGCGTCTGAAAACTATGAAAATAAGATGAAATACAAGATAAATAAAGTAAACTGGTTCAACCTAGAAACAAATCTGCTGCTGATTCCGCTTGTCGAAAACACGTCTTCGCCTTAAGAAATTTAAAAAAGCTAAAGACAAAACTGATATAAACCAAGCGTAATTGATAATTACTATATTGTTTACTTTAAATATTCAATGTCAGTAAAAGATAGTATTTAGAGAACAGAAGGCAAAATTTATGAAAGAAAAAAAATCAAATAAATAATTTAGTTTTGAATTCGATAGGTGCTCAATTCTTATGATAGTGGCATTTTGTAATTTGAGTGTATTAATAACTTGGGTATATTACTTACTATAACTATGAGCATCACAATTTCACTCTGCCCTTGAAATTATAAGTTTATTTAACCAATCCTTAATGTTGTTTCATTTCAGTCTCTACAGGCTTGTATTTTGTATATTATGGAATTTTCGGAAAACCATATTATTATATAACTTGTTAATTAGAGTAAAGTGGTTTATCTTGTTCAATCTATATAAAAAATAACACAAACACTGTTGATATTAATTCATTTTTCTATAAAAGAAAGCGTGTTCTTATTCTGAGAGAACGCTAACAGATGTTACACACAGTATTATTACTGTTGTTCATAAAGTTCGTACTATTTTCGAGCGGAATTTCTTTATCTCTGATCTATTATGTAGGTTCTGGCTTCATAAAATTTATTTAAAGTGTCTTATCTAACAATCTGTTCTTTGAAGTGGATCAATCTGGACTTACTTCAGTTTGAGCACCAGGATCATTGAAGATCGTAATTATTATGAAACAGTAAAAAAATAAAAAAAGGAAAAAGACAGAAAGATAAAGCAAAGGGTTTTTAGTATATATATATATATTCTATTTTATTTTTTCCTATGTGAATATTGGTTTCAAGTTTTGGCACAAGATCAGAAGTTTCAGGGTAAAGGGTGAGTCGATTACATCGACCCCAGTAATCAATTGGTACTTATTTCATTGAACCCCGAAAGGATGAAAGGCAACTCGACCTCGGCGGAATTTGAACTCAGAACATAAAGATGAATGAAATGCCGCTAAGCATTTCCCCCGCCGTGCTAATGGTTCTGCCAGCTCGCTGTCTTAGGACCCACAATATTTGATAAAGATTATGTCGTTGATGTACACTGAACGTGTGTCTGAACGTATTCCAGCCTACACTAACTTGTCTTTTTTTTAAGGTTGTGTATGAATACACAGCCTTAAATATTCCTAAACGCTGAAGTATGATTGAAAGCAAATTTGGCTGCTCTGGCCTAAAATAGTGTTATTTCGTTGACTCACTTCGAATCTAGTTAAACTTAAATGCGACAAACACCTGATTAAATTATTCTCAGATTGCTGTATTAAGTTAACAGATTGGAAAAATAAAAGCATGGAAGAATTTTAGTGAACGTCATTTCAGTTCCGTAGGGGACTGAGTAGATTAATTGTTTACTAAGGAGGATTGAGATATGAGATCCAATAAAAGCAAAGAGAAGGATAGAAAGCAAATGCCTGGATCGATTTTATACTAGACATGACTAAAGTACCATCTAAGAACGCTCGAGCTGTATAGGTAAGGTAGATCTGGTCTGGCTTTACGGAAACCATAAGCTGAGAATAAGATTCAGTATAGTTTTAACTGTCAACATAGTCTTCTTTTCTTTCTTCACATTTTAGATAAGCGGTTTGAGATTATCAAGGAATGAACATTTATTTCAATAGCCTGAAGACTACAATATCTTAAAGTTTTCAGTAAAGATTTATCAGTAGGTAACGAGATCTCCGCCAATAATTAGGATTATGCGGATTCAAATATATCTACACGAACATTCATTGTTCTTTGAAGTGTCATATCTTGCGTGTTTCGGGTCAATCTACTTTTGATAATCATTGACTCGCTTCGTTCCTAAGGCAAACTTGTTTTCATCAACAAAGGCAGAAAGAATCACAATACCTGACGTTTCTAGTCATAATTCTGTTTTCATTCTAGAACGACAAGTTGTTTGATAATTATTCAACACTCTTTTTGAAAGAAAAAGAACTGATGTTTACTGCATAATCCGATAAATGTCGATAACAAAATCAGTCAGTTCTAAGTAAACTACTTTAAAGATGAAAACTTGTTTTTACCTAGACCTTATAACCAAATACTTGACAGTAAAAGTCATCTCATATAACAACTTTTCATAATAGAATTATATAGATCTTAGTGTAATGGTGAACCTCGCTATCGTTGTTTATCAACGTGAAGAATGTATTGTTAAGGATCACATTTGATTTATATAGAATACTGTAGGTGTGACGTCTTCATTCGGAACCTGACCTCCACCACGCCCACTCACACGTACACGTGAAGTGATTTGAACAATGCGAGCCCTTTTCCGTTGTTGTTTAGTTCAGGTCAACATTGAAAGAACAAAACTAAGATCAAAGACATATAGGAATATACTATCTAAATGCATCCTCTCTTGTTTAAGGTGATGGCT
Source organism: Octopus bimaculoides (assembly GCF_001194135.2). NCBI lineage: Eukaryota > Metazoa > Mollusca > Cephalopoda > Octopoda > Octopodidae > Octopus > Octopus bimaculoides. Next base: position 28,855,487 of record NC_068982.1, read on the forward strand.
TATGATTTGAGGTAAATTTAGCTTCTATGCCAGGCACGCAAGCATGATGTTACCTCGTTGTCTCGCCTTGTGTCTAATAAAACGCGAATACAATGTATACTGATGAAAGGTTAGTATGTAAACCTACGCAAATATGTGCCTACAGAATGGTTTTCATAGAGTAATGGAAATATTTTAGACTTTCCAACAAAACGTTTCCATTACCATGATTTCTTTTATACTGATTACTAAAAACACATAGAGTAAGGGTTTGTAGCGAAGACATATCGGCTCCGTTATTTATTACTGTCTGAGGTTATAAGTTTCTTCCTTTGTCATTTGAACTGATCACAGTGTCCTCTCGTTCGCTTGTTAAGGAAGGGACACATCTCACTGCTCATGAAATGCATCTGCTGCCTATACACTCTGCACAAAAGGCTCGCTGTACATGACTAAAATTTCAGATGCATGTTTAGAGGCCGCGAGATCTGTAGCGGTACTGGATGGTATAGTAAGTCATTCAGGTTGTCATTTGTCCACCACGTTTCCCCACAACTTGTCTCTTTCATACATCAGTGCTGGATTAGGCGAATACCAACACTGGGTGCTTGACATTTGGAATGTTATTTGTTTTTCATAGTTACTTATGCGTCTGGCAACACGGTTGTTTGTACGTTACCCCTTGCGTTCTATAATTGTTCGCATTTGGCAAAAATGACTAGGTCCTCGGCGAGACTCTGGGTCAACGATGATCAGTTGTTCAGCCTAATCGGATAGAATTTCAGCCTAGCAACAACGGAAACCTCCAAAATTCTCTGATCCACTATTGATCCCACAGGTATTGTCTGTTCGGGATGAACTCTAGAGGCACACTGACGCCGCGAATCTGGATTGTTCGTGCTTCGTGCAGGGTAGCAAAACTGTTCTATAATTAGTTGTCCTCTGTTTATGCATTACTCATCTGCGATGGTAAGTTGTACAGCTGTTATTGTGTGTAGGAGAGATCCAGTCATCAGCTCAATTTATCGTGAGTTTCTACCCAACTACCTTCTTTGGCCGGGGTGAATAGGCAATTTTCCTCTATGTGGTGATCATGTCAAAAGAGATTGCTTGCATGATTGACAAGACTGAAAGTATTAAAGTCACTACTTTTATCGATGAAGCAATCCTCTACTTTTTTTAAATTCTACTTAGAAAGATGATGTTGGAGAGAAAAGTTTGTCCTTCACGTGATATTCATGAGACTGGCGAAAATGGCGCACTTGAATGGGACTGCTTTGAGAATCTGTGTTAGTACACAGTGTAGTTATAGTTTAGTGGAGTTCTTTAATAGAATCTAGAAACCTATCCTCCAGTTGAGATTTCTCATTTCATAGCTTTTGGAAACATTTGTTTCCTATCACTGCTCTGTTTCTGCGTTCACACCACCGTTTTTATAATTAAACCTTATTATTATTATTATTATTATTATTATTATTATTATTATAAAGGCGCCGAGCTGGCAGAATCGTTAGCACGCCTGGCGAAACGCTTAGCGGTATTTCGCCAGCCGCTACGTTCTGAGTGCATTCTTCGGGGTCGATAAATTAAGTACCAGTGAAACAATGGTGCTGATGTAATTGACTAGTCCCCTCCCCAAAAATTCCAGGTCTTGTGCCTTTGATAGAAAGGATTATTATTATTATTATTATTATTATTATTATTATTATTATTATTATGAAGGCGGTGAGCTGGCAGAATCGTTAGCGCGCTGGACGAAATGCTTACCGGTATTTCGCCCGTCGCTACATTCTAAATTAAAATTCCGCCGAGGTCAACTTTGCCTTTCATACTTTCGGGATCGATAAATCAAGAACCAGTGAAACACTGAGGTCGATGTAATAGACTTAACCGCCCCCAACAAAAAAAAATGTCAGGCCTTGTGGCTATGGTAGAGTAGAATATTATTATTATTGTTGTTGTTAGGCGGCGAGCAGGCAGAATTGTAAGCACGCTGGGCGCAATGCTTAGCGGTATCCGTCCGTCTTCACTGCTAAGGTCGACTTTGCCTTTCATCCTGTAATCGACTAATCCCCTCCCCCAAAATTGCTGCTCTTGTGGCAAAATTTGAAACCAGTATTATCATTATTGATGTTGTTGTTATTGTTAAGGGCGATGAATCGGTAGAATCATTTATGGCTTGGATAAAATGCTTTGCCTAACTATTCCGGCTCTTTATATTTTGAATTCAAATCTCCTAAAATCAGCTTTGCCTAAAATAAAATAGAATAGCGCTCAACGACTAAGCTCGATTTAGTCGACTAATCTCTCCTCCGAAATTTATGGCTTTTTGTCTATGTTAAAAAGAATAATTCCTATTGTTATTTGGGTGGTAAATTTAATCTGTCGCCTGGTGTAATACAATTAATTACCTTCCACCTTGGGTGTGTTTAGCAGAGTTAATCCTGTTTCAAGTATTCAGGCTAGGTCTTCAGCTTCATGATACCTTCGTCTCTATCTCCCACTAGTCTAGGTGACCCTTTGAAGGAACATGTGTACTACTTTCCTCATTGCAAAGAGAAAAAAAAACTGCAATTGTTAACCCATATCTAGCAATATCGTAAAGCTAACCTTTAGGATTGGGTAATTAATCTCCGCAAAATTCTAATGTGTTGAGTACTTCCATATTTTTATACGGCAGAACATGAACACACGTTCGTACACACCCATATATGCACCCATTCACCCAAAACTTTAATGCATAAAAGAAGAAAAACAGAGGAAGAAACAAACAAGTAGATAACAGAAAAAACTTGGATGTTTTTTATATCTATTATGATTTCCATTAATAACAGTATATAATATTTTTTTGTCGGCATGTTTGTATAATTCAAGGTTTTGAGGCTAAAATAATACACATGTGGAATTTTAGGTCATCTAAATAAGAATAATGTTTTTTATTAAAATAATTTTGAAAATGTTTCAATAGATAATAATCTAAAGGAGCAAGATAAGAATAATAAGGAGGGTGTGGAAGGCTTTTTTAAAGTTAGCTTTTGAATATTTGCAGAAGCGATTTTAGCAGCACAGAACCAGCATACAGATATAGTGGAAATTCCTCTGTGCAAAGCAGTATTTAGTTGAATTAGTTGTGTATGAAATAGCTCCGACGTTGAAGAATTTTTGCCCTAGATCATCTGTATACGGGAAGAGCTTATGATGAAAGAAATTCCAACACGACTATCACACTCTTTTTTTTATAAACTACGGGAGACCTAGTGTATCCATGATTGTATTCGGTTGATTCGGTTTCATTTTTCTAGCAAGTCAAGTGCTTAATTACGTAGAGATTTCTTCAATGCTGATGCTGATGAAAATAATAAGGAGAGGACAGGTGGAGAAAAACATATATATGTTGTGCATCTACTACATTATTTGCTGATTGTAAAATGATTTCAGGTTATTCAGTTGAACAAACTATTGATTTCTCACTGTATCAGAAAACCATAATTTAAAGTGTGGGACAGAAGCAATCCATTAATATTGGTATCTTTCAATATATAACTAGTATTTAGGCGACGAGATGGTAGAACTGTTACTTCGCCAAACAAAACCCTTAGTAGCTTTTCTTTCCCTTGAGCTCGACTTTTCCTGCCATCCTTGTGCCAAAATTAGAAAGAAATATATACTTAGTATTCCTTTTAGAGGCTCTTTAAGAGCAATGAAAGGCAGAAAGTCTGGAGTGTTAAATGAACGATATTTAAACTTGCGTTTAACCGTCTCCAAAACTTCAGTGCAAAAACATTTCACTATTGGCATAGAATATAATTTCCAGAGTTAATAAAAATCAATGGTTTTTCTGTTTGAAATCCTAAGTGGTTATAAAGAAATTTCAAATTATTAGCGTTGAATCTTTGGGAGTGTTAGAAACGTTTTCTATACATGTTTTCTAGAAGTATCATTGCTGATACTTGTTAAATATGCAAATATTTTTCAGTCGGTGGTTTGGTAGTGAAGCAGAGCATTGACGACGAGGAGGATGGATACATGGATGTATTTCTAGTCAGACAGTTTACTAGTTTCTTTAATCAGAAGAAGCAAATGGAGGATGCTGTGGATTACGATATTTTGAAACGGAAAGGTTTGCCTGTCAGACCTGTTGTGATCTTTTGATGTAATTTTTAAAATGCCTTTGTATGTAATAGCTGCAGAGTTGAACATTCTCAGAAATTTTTGTTTTAGCGTAATGGAAGATGTTTGTGTGTTTTGTATTGTCAGCACTATTTCTGCCACTAAATAAGTACTTAGGTTTTGGTATACAGTTTTAGCTATTATAGACATGTGGTCACTAGAAAAAAAAATAATAAAACAAGAATCGCAGGAGCTTAGTTAGGGCTTATTCGTTGGTAAGGAAGATATTGCGTGTTTTCTTCGTGTGTTTATTGACTGTTTTGCTTCTGAGAAATAAATACAATCTAGCATGTTCCTATCGCAGGATATTTATGAGCTCTGTGTTCATAGACATACTGCAGACTTAGCAAGAGATTTATGGATGAAGGGGTGAAGTGTGCTATTATCTGCATAGGTTTGGGCGTGTGTGTTTACATTTAACATCAAATATATGACTGCACAGTCGGAAATTTCACAAGATAAAATTTGAACCATAGGGTGCATCCTAGTTATCAGAGATGGTTTCCAAGTGAGCTCCATTGACTTAGACTATATTGTGATCCGAATGAAATTCCTGACCAAGAAGTTTACATGAGAGTAGTGTCTAGCTTTTCATGTCATGACTGATGTTCGTGTGCTGGTGTACAGTGAAACAGAAATAATGGAAAAATCTAAATACATAAAAAAAAAATATCACCATCATTGCATTATAATTACTCCACTTCCCAAAAGTAATTGCTCTCACGAACAGTATAATTTTGCTATATATTTCATATTCTCTATTATTGACATATTCATAAAGAACTCGCCATAAAAACTTTAATTCTGCATTTTTGAAAGTGTTCTATGGAGTAAAAATTAGAATTTATCTTGTGTGTGTGTGTGTGTGTGTGTGTGTGTGTGTGTGTGTGTGTGTGTGTGTGTGTGTGTGTGCACTAGGGAATATAGAAAAAAAATTGATTAAGTTTGAGCACATCTTAAAGTTTACCTGTTGTTTACAACGTATCTCTCTTGTACTATTAAGGTGTATAGAGAAGGTAAACGTTTCCAAGGCTCTTCAGACGCTTTCTAGACCCAATTCTAGGTTCCAGTTTTATGGAAACGAGTGGAAGAGAGATTGAAATATCCCGCATATAAAACACCAGTTTATCATATATTTTTCATACGATCTCGCATCAACTGGTGTCTCGCACTAGCCAACTAATTCACCAAAAGCTACCAATTTCCCCAGAATAATTGCTATCCGAAAGTCCCTCTCCTCACGCGTGTTCACTACATACATCAACTTACTGATGTTCAGGCTTAATATAAACCACATCAATCTTACCGGGCTCAAAGGGACTGCATAGGGTATGGGCACATCCGTCATCCTGACAAAGGCGTGAAAAAATATTTATTTTTACCATCTAGGTGAAATGAAGCATGAATATGAAATATTTCTGTCTAGAAACACAGTGGACGCTTGTACTGCACAGTTCAAATCCTAATCCTCTTAGTCATTTTACTTTTGTTGTATGCATGTATATGTATGTATGTATGTATGTATGTATGTATGTATGTATGTATCTATCAGTCTCTTTCTCGCTATCTATCTAGCTATCTATCTATCTGTCATCTATCTATCTGTTTGACTGTCTATCTATCTATTTATCTATCTCTCTGTCTCTCTCTCTCTCTCTATTTATCTCTATCTATCTATCTACCTATCTATCTATCTACCTATCTATCTATCTATCTATCTATCTATCTATCTATCTATCTATCTATTTATCTATCTATCTATTTATCTATCTATCTGTCTACCCGTCTGTCAGTCTATCTATCTGTGTCTGTGTCTCTCTTTCTATGTATGCATATATGTATGTATGTATGTATGTATGTA
>NC_068982.1:28861584-28867113 GCF_001194135.2 Octopus bimaculoides
TTACTCAATGTCTCCTATAATCCTATTAATCACTATCTCAATCTACATAATATTGGAATGTAGTCTATACATCACTGTAATGTGGTGCAGCTAAGTAATAGCAACTGCCATAGACTGCTTCTCTCTTAAGATATCATCGTAGGAGGATTTGAGCTTAGCCTTCATCGTTAATGTTGTACCTACAACGACGAATTCTGCCTTCATGTTATTTATATATTTACAGTCAGTTAGACTAAGCTACAATACTTAATAACCAGATACGAATCGACTAATTGTCTTTCCATGTGTCAGCTTGTGTATATGTAACTGGTGGGTTAATATGAGTGTTTAGTTTTGAACGTTTCTATATTTATATTAATACATACTTACCTACAATACACATGGACGTACACACACATGCACACAAATAGATACTTGAGATGTTTAAAACATAGAAAGAAATGACATTATATTTATTTCTACTAGCAATCTTATTCATCCAATGTACGAGCCACGAGATGATATCAGCGCCAAAATCACAAGACTATCGTCAATTTAAATTTTCTGGTTGCTATTGCTTGAGACTAAAGCTTACAGAACGCGTTAAAAATGTCTTCCGTCCTTTACGTTTCCTGTACAAACAGTGACCACTAATTGCAACTGTCGTATTTCAATTTCTCCTCAGACGTGTTTTCATGCTAGCTTTAATATTCATTTCAAATTTTATTAACTCTTTTTCTTCGTCTGTTGATCGAAATATCGAAAATAAAAACATTGATAGGGTTTTTTAAAACAAACAAAAAAAAAATATATATATATATATATATGTATGTGTGTGTGTGTGTGTACGCGCGCGCATACACACACAAACACACACATGCAAAGACACGCGTACACATGTTATGTGGTATATATAAATCTACTGTAATAAACGAAAGTGTATGTGTGTATGTGAGTGAATATGTCAGGGAAAGGCTTCGAACGGTGCAACCTCGAGAAAAACGGATTTGATTTTCGAAATATGCATTCCGACGACAAGGTATTCGGTTATAATTAATCGAAAAATTTTATTTTCTACGAGAAATAATTCAACATTTTGATCCACAAATACCCCACTCTAAATCTGTCTCCAACAGTCTCTTTCTCTTTCATGCCTTTCCCCTCTCTATATATGTTTACCAAACTTTTTATCACTGTCTGTATATGTATATCTCTCAGGCATGCTGCTCTCTCACCTTTCTCTCTCTCTCTGTCTATCAACACTCTCTCCTGCTCTCTTTCTCTCTCTTTCTTTTTCTCTGTCTGTCTATCTCTTGGTATATGTAATTGCTATAATTTTATTTAAAACTTTGTAGTTGTAAAGTTTACTTTCATTTTATAATAGACAGCTATTAGGCAGAAGATGCTAGCTTCCAAACCTTGCTTTCTGCTTGGGTAAATTTTAAACCTCTGTAACATTTTTCTAAAAATTTTCTTGAATAAATCACAAAATCGGATGCAACATGAAAAAGTACATCAATATTCCAAATTTGAAAATTTTCACTTAATTTTAAAATTTCAAAACTTGTGACAGCAACAGAAAAGATACCCTCTGTCTGGCTCTCTTTCTCTATTTTTTTCTCACTTTTACGCTTTTCTCATTGTAAACTTCCCCCACTTGATATATATATATATATATATATATATATATAAATATATATATATATATATATGTACCACACTCTTTCTCTGCACGTGTATATCGCTCACGTTATCAGCTAGACCGCCAAAGAACATCTCTAAATACTGCAGAACATCGTATCTAGTGCTCCACCAATTTCTCCGTCTATATCTCATCAACTAATCCTGATAGTAATTTCTAACATATGTACAAGACTACAAATAAGTGATGATGCAGAGGAGTGTATTCATTTCAGTATTTGACGACTATTGCGTGTTTATCGCTTGCTCTTCGGAACGATAATTTGGAGAGTCGATTCTGGCTGGATTGAAATGTGAACCCAACAATAACCTAGCTAGATATTTCAAACATTTTCCTATAGCATTTTACCATCTCCCACCCAAAGCAAAAGCTAAATAATAAGCAAGCAACTCATAGAATGTCAAACAATCAACCAGAACGAAAACTAGTACAAGGTGTATCTTCAAGATCAAAAGCTAAACATGAAAAGTAACTACAACTTCCTAGCAATTAATGTTTCGGTACGTTAACAACGAAGTATAATTTCATTTCATAGTGTGATAACTTCTTTACATGAATTTTTGTTTTCTTTTCTTATATTCACTGTCACTCTATCCAATTCCTTTATGTGAACATATAAAGAACCACGCCTTATTATTCGTAGGTTACGTTTCCAGTATTTTTGTTCATATCTATTTTATGTAGATATATATCTATGAAACTGTAGGTTCGAGGAGCTTCAAATGTAATACTTAGACAACATTGTATAGAAAGTTTCTCCTTCTAATTTCGTTTCATTTTATTTTATATTCGTCCTATATTTCCTATTCTCACTTATTTCTTTATCCATTGTGTATATTTGTATGCAGGAATGTACCAATATACCCTATATATAAATAAGATAAATAGAAACACGTCTGTGTATGTAATTATACAAAAACTTGAATACCTTTATTGTGATTTTATTTAAGATCATTTTTGGAGTTTCATGGACATGACTCAAACGACTCGATATAAGACACTGTTTATTTCAGGTGTCTTTTGTCGGTGTCTTATTTTCAGGTGTCTTATAACTGGTCAAAATTGTGCACTTTCCGTTGAAATTAAACGGAGGAAATACAAATCTCACTTGTGTGTGTGTATGTATGTATGTATGTATGTATGTATGTATGTATGTATGTATGTATGTATGCATGTATGTATGTATGCATGTATGTATGTATGTATGTATGCATGTATGCATGCATGTATGAGTGTATGTATGTATGTATGTATACGTACGTGCGCACACACACACACACACACATATTGGTAATCTTGTACAAAAAGAGTAATTAGGTTACAGTAGGTACTACTACCAATAAAAGAAATGATATTTCAATACATTTGTTGAGTAAAACTTATAGAAATTTGAAGGTTCAGTGCCTCACTGTGAGCAGTCGTTTCATCCTAGGACCAGCGAACAACGATCGATTTCTTTAGAAAGCGTTCGGCTTGTGTTGTGAAGCGGGTTAGTTTCTAATGCACACTGTATTTGCCTAGATTCGACTATGAAGTTGTTATTTGCGTACTAAGTCTATTTGTGTAGGGCATGTGTTTGTTATAGTTTGAACAACTGTGATGTTTGGTTGTAAACGAAAGCATCTAAGTGAATTCAAGGGGAGATAATCATAATTATTTTGCAATATATATATATATATATATATATATATATATATATATATATATATATATCAACGTTAAACTACCGTTTCTTTAAGCTTCATAATAATATACAAATTTCATGTTTAATTAATTTTAAAACATTAAACCTTTGTCACATGCACCTATTTGAAATTATATAGCTGTTTTCAATCTAATGGTTCAATAATTTCCACCTTATAATGTCGGTGATTATATTGGCAACAACTAATTTTGTCGCATTAGAACTTTCACTAATTCAATTATGTATGAATTTAATTAACTAAACACATTTCTTTATACTTTTTCATTCATCTGTTTACTGCCAAGTTAATTGTTCTATCAGAGTGATGACGATGAAACTGAAAACTTTTAAGTTATTCTGCCACTAATTCTTTTTATCACTTATCTATTTATTTATTTATCACATTTTGTTACTCTGAGCCAATTATCTTTTTAATTATTCGTCTCATATACATCTCATTACTACTTCCTTCTCTCTTACTCTCTCTTTCCCTTCTCTGTCATAATTCTGTGGCCTTGACAGATTCCTCTCTGCGTATTTTAAGCCCTAATGGACGCTGCTTTCTGTCAGCTTATACCAAAAAGCCAACCGGTGTGGATCTACCCGTTATACATACAAACATACAACCATGCCATTTCCTTTGCCTTCCACCATGGCCTTTACATTCCTTCGTTTTTATAATGATTCATCGTTTACTGACCGGCCAATAGAGCGACAAATCTTACAATTAAACATTTAAACAAAAACCTATCCGACTCAAAACGTAATCACATTCACATGCATCCTCACACCCAAACACACAAACGTACAAGAGTGCATTTTGCACTAAAACATAACGTAAGAGATTACTCGGGGTAATTACTGCAGTATAATTTGTTCTAACGGAACATCCACATTTAAGTGGAGATAAATATTTCCTCTCAGTATTGATGCTGCCTCTGGTGTGGCTGTGTGGTAAGAAGCTTGCTTCCCAACAACATGGCCCGGGATTCAATCCCAGTGCATGGCACCTTGGCCAAGTGTCTTCTACTGTGGCCTCGGGTCAACCAAAGCCTTGTGAGTGGATTTGGTAGACGGAAACTGAAAGAAGCCCGTTGTGTGTATGTATCTTTGTGTTTGTTTCCTCATCCTCGCTTGACAATCTGTGTTGGTGTGTTTACGTCCCCGTAAATTAGCGGTTTGGCAAAAGTGACCGATAGAATAAGTACGAGGCTTAGAAAATAAGTCCTGGGGGAGATTTGTTCGGTTAAAACCCTTCAAGGCGGTGCTCTAGTATGGCCGCAGTCAAATGACTGAAAGCAAATTTTAAAAAAACGTGTATGTGTATGTGTATTCTCTTGTGCTTGTGTACAAGTATGCATATAGTCCTGGGTTTGGTAGTTCATAAGAACCTATTTAAGCCGCTAAAAATAAAGAACCAAGTGAAAAGTTTTATTAACAAAGAAGAAACTCGACAAAATACATTTTGTTTCGTTCGAAGACATCCCAGTGATTCAAGTAACAGTAATGAAAAGTCCCTTCATAGGTTGACAGAAGCTCAGTCATAAAGAACGCCAGAACGATACCCATACCAATAGGAGCGGGGTGACATTAGGGTAGACGGGGTATTATGTGCTACCGAGAGCAGTAGTACTGATGCTGCTAAGAAAAATAGTGACGATATTGGTGATAATGATAAAGTGATGATGTTGATAGTGCTGTAGCGGGAATGTGTTTCTTCCTCGTACAGAGTTGTAAGCTGTGATAATATCTCCGGCAGTGGTGATTTGTATACTGCAGTGCTGTAGGTGGTGGTAACTAGGATATAGATTTGGATGGTTGCGATGATGATGTATATGGTGGAAGTGATGATGTTGGGATGACGATAATGTTGGTAGTCACGGCGCCGATGGCGATGACGGTGAAGAAATTTGAGGTTAGGGTGGAAGGAGAAGATGATGCGGCTACTGCCGATGATGGTGTTGCTGCTGATGAAGAAGGGAAATATGGTAATATATTGTATTCATAATATCTTTATAGCCCAAAGGAGACAGTGGAAGAAGGGCGGTAGGTTATCTCTGAAGTACCTTCGGACACAGATACACGCACGCGTGCACACACATACACACACATATGTATATACTCAAACCTCTCTCTCTCTCTCTCTCTCTCTCTCTCTCTATAT
>NC_068982.1:28867267-28870834 GCF_001194135.2 Octopus bimaculoides
TATATGCATCCATATATAAACATTCGTATATATATATAAAACTCATACATTCAAACGTATATGTATACGTACAGGCAGAGAAACGGAAATGTTCATATAAACATGAACCCAAACATACAGACACATAACCTGTCATGTGTGTATACACGCTTGCAAAACAAACACATCATACACACGCACACATATATACAGGCGTACAAATATACGTAACTACATACACTTAAAAATATCATGCATGCACATCTGAAGATAAATGTCTACAAAATGTATAACTATGCATAGATAGATAGAGACATAGCATAATCAGCATGGCGTCACATACGCGCGCTCTCTCACACACATACAAACACACGTTGACACATAGACGCACCCCCACATGTACGAGTATTGACACATATTTCCACACAAGCGCACACGCATGCTCATACACGTACGTGCGTAGTTGATCCCTAGATATATTAGTCATTTGCAAAGTATGGTGTGCATCAGAGTTTCAAAGATATATCCCATTGCTATCCTTCATTTTTGAACCCCCACCCCCAAAAAATGCCAGAACGTTTGTTTGCGTTATAAAGATAAGTTGAAATCAACAATCAGCCGTCACATGAAAACCTGGAATCTTTCAATAGATTATACCACGGAAGCACATGTGCCTTTAATAGGTATAAAAAAAGAGAATTCTAGTCGTCTTCCATATTCCACATACATTCAATTAACTATTTATAAAGAAAGGAGGAAATTACGCAAGAAAATTACCTAGGCATGGTTGTGTGGTTAGGAAACTTGCTTTGCGACCACGTGCCTTTGAGTTCAGTCTCACTGCGCTACGTTTTTAGGGCAAGCGTTTTCTACTATTCTTTGCTTTCTGAGTAAATTGGATAGACGCAAACTATGCAGAAGAAGCGTTACACACACACACACACACACACACACACACACACACACACACACACACACATATATATGCGTTCGCGTTTGTGTGTGCAAAGGGGGGGGTCGTCTTTGTGTTTGTATTGGTCTCTCACAGCCTGTCCAGCAGTGCCGGTTTCTGTTGCGCAGCGGTCGGGCAAAAAGAAAACGATATAATACGTACCGAGCTTAAAATAAATACTAGTATCTATCTGATTTGCTAAAACCTTCGAGGCGACGCCACGGCATGGCCGCAATCTAATGACTGAAACAGATAAAACAATAGAATATTTTAAACTTGAAGCCAATCGTAGGACTATGAATTGTTCCCCCTTTTTTTAATACAAAATAACATTTTCAAATACATGTTAACAATTGGATGAAAATATAAAATGCACCGTCAGAGCTTATTTAGCTGTATCATCTCGCAGCAAAATAACATTTTGCTTTTTCAACTAGTAACTATGAAATAAAAGAAGGAAAAGAAAACGATATACCATACTTGCTGCAGACAAATACATCTATATAAAAGTTTGGATCATTATGTCATCCTTGTATTATTCACCTCCAGCTCTGAAATTTTGCACGCTCATTTTCAAATTCCCTTCTCTAGTTCCGGGGTAATCATAAACTCTTCTTCATAAACTTCAAAATGACCTTATTTTCTTGTTAAACTTTACAAGTGTTTTCTATGTCATTTCTACTATAGTAACTAACATAAGCCTCAGCTGTTTTGTTTAGTCTCTGCTTTCTATGCATAGTTTATTTATAGGAGAAGTATTAGCTAGAAATGTCAGACATAAAACACTTCAACCACCGAACTGCTCTAGAATAGACTTCCATGTGATATTTCAAAAATATATTGGTGGTCATACACTTGCTAAAAGAATTGGGCGTATTCCAAAATATCTGTGTCGATACAAACTGCTACTAAATCACTTTCTAATTTGTACGTTGCAGAAATAAAAAAAAATAGTTTGATTGGTTTAGCGTAAGTAAGTTTTCATGAGTCTAGTTCCAAGTAATAATTGTTTCTTTTAAATATCTAAAAAGTATTTTAGTTCCTGCACGTTACACTTCATTTTATGAAAAATATGCATATCGAAGAAAAGAGATAGAAATATCAGTTTATTACATGTAGATAAATCTTGTGAATATTTTAAACGAAAATTTGTAACAATAGTACATATCGTCATACATATATTATAGGATAAATATGTGTTACACAAATATATGATGAAGTACAAATCGTATTTTTATCGGAAATTAAATCTTTACTCTCAAATCGTTACTCTGAGTTCCATGTTATCGATTTTTCAGACGATTGAAGAAAAGAAGCAAATCGTCATGCCGACTTCTTGAATGTCCATTATGATTATCGGTACATTGTGACCTGTCGGTCACTCAGGTGCCATTCTGTATTACACTTCAAATCTATGAATGTTCGAGCAATGAATGGACCAAATTTTGTCTTATTGCCACGTATTGTTCCCCTTGTAGATGTTGCAAACTTGAATGCTGTGGATTATGATCAGTTCTTTTTATCTTGCATTAAACTTTTGTAATAACTCGAGTTTAATGTCCGACATTATTTTCTTTGATTCCTTTTCACGCTATCTTCACTTTCAATTGATGTATTCTTACCACTGACCTTGAATAAGCTAATACTCTATACTATAAGGATTAGTCGTAAAATCCCACAAGGGCAGAAGCAGAAAAGAAAATACATTCGAAATAGCAAATCAGTAGCGACCGAAGAAAGTAGCGATGTTCTGTGTCAACAAAATGATGATGATGGTAGTGGTAGTAGTAATGAGGATTTCTTGGTACACGGCCAGAAGTTTCGGGGAGGGGAAAGTCGATTACATCATCGACCCCAGTGTTCAAATTGTACTAATTTTATCGACCCCAAAAGGACGACAGGGGTCCACACTTTGGATGCATGAATGGAATGAGTAAATGAAAAGAGAGGAGTAATAGGGTGATGTCATAAATTAGGAGTTGTACAGTGTGGAATTAAGTACAGTTTGACAAATCACAGTACGAAAAATGGAGACAGCAATGGAATCAAGGTCAACTGAATTGGTGCACGTACAAACAAGGTGCATGGATGACGGTGTGTGTAACTAATAACAATGGTGTTGAGGGAAAACAAGATGCGTGTGTGGAAGCTACGTAAAGGCTGTCGAAGGCAGTGACAAATAAAATGTTTATAGAGCAGAAAAAAAATATTTTTTTACTCTAGGCACAAGGCTTGAAATTTTTTTTTTTTTTGGTTGGGGGGCAGTCCATTAGAGAAACTGGTACTTAATTCATCGACCCAAAAGGATAAAAGGCTAAGTTGACCTCGGCGGAATTTGAACTCAGAACACAATAACAGACGAAATACCGCTAAGCATTTCCGTCTGGCGTGCTAACGTTTGTTATTTCTTTATTGCCCACAAGGGGCTGAACATAGAAGGGACAAATAAGGACATACAAAGGGGTTAAGTCGATTACATCGATCCCAGTGCGTAACTGATACTTATTTAATCGACCTCGAAAGGATGAAAGGCAAAATAGACCTCGTCGGAATTTGAACTCACAACGTAGCAGCAGACGAAATACCGCTAAGCATTTCGTCCGACGTGCTAACGTTTCTGCCAGCTCGCCGCCTTA
>NC_068982.1:28871215-28877692 GCF_001194135.2 Octopus bimaculoides
TCCCAGTGCGTAACTGATACTTATTTAATCGACCTCGAAAGGATGAAAGGCAAAATAGACCTCGTCGGAATTTGAACTCACAACGTAGCAGCAGACGAAATACCGCTAAGCATTTCGTCCGACGTGCTAACGTTTCTGCCAGCTCGCCGCCTTAGAACAGAAAAAATATATTTAACAAAATTTTATGGAGAATAAGATCACAAAAATAAATAATTAATAAAGGAGCAGCTGGACATAGAAAGGTGTTACGCTAAACAAACATTTGAACCTTGAACGTAAAGTTGCATCTCTGTGGAGTACTCAGCCACTTACACTTTAATTTCTCGAGCAGGCTGTTTTGTTGATCAGATCTACGGGAACCCTCGTCGTCGCAACCGACGGAGAGCCTGTTATCTATCTATCTATATCTCTCTCTCTCTCTCTCTCTCTATCTATCTATCTATATCCACCCGTCTGTCTGTTTATGTACCTAGCTAGCTACCTACCTACCTACCTACATACATACCTAACTAGCTACCTACCTACCTGTCTATCTATTTGTCTCTATCTATCTATCTATCAATCTATCCACCCGCCCGTCTCTCCGTTTATGTAGCTAGCTAGCTACCTACCTACCCACATACCTACCTATCTATTTGTCTGTCTCTCACTATCTATCCGCCCGTCTGTCTGTTTATGTACCTACCTACCTACCTACCTACCTACCTATCTGCATGATCCTGTAAATCGAGAAAAATAAAAAAAAAAAAGAGAGAGAGCACCTTGCTCACATGTGTCTATTCAGTGGTCTTTTCCGTAAGCTTTTCTCTCCATGGATAAACCTAATGCTACCCTTTTTACACCTTTGATATTTTCTGTGATATACGATCCCATTTGATACTTTTTTTCCCTTTTACTACCGATCCCTTTTGATCGATTTTTTTTCTGTTTTTTTTCTAAAAGAAAAGCCCTACAAATGTATTTGTCCCCTCTGTGTGCAGCCTTGTGTGGCTAATAAAAGAAAGTTATCTATCTATCTATCTATCTATCTATCTATCTATCTATCTATCTATCTATCTGCCCGTCTGTCTGTCTACTTATCTATCTATCTATCTATCTAAATACATACATACACATATATTGTATGCGTGTAAACAATGTGAAAGTTTTCATTTCTTTATGTAATTTTCTGTATTTTCTTTACAAACAATTATTGCTCCCACATTTTCCTAAATACTTTGTAAGACGTATCACACAAAATATTTTCATTCCGCCGTTTTTCTTCCTTTTTAAAGCATTAAAACTTAACATTCGATTGTTGCTATGTATCGCAATCTAATAAATAGAAACAATAAAAATCACGTGTGTGTGTGTGTGTGTGTGTGTGTGTGTGTGAACTTCGTTAAATCCTTAAGTCATTTCTATCATATCTAACCGAACTGGTCATGTTTACACTTATAATCTACTGGTTTCTTGCACCCATGTGACATGACAAGACGTAATTAGAAACACGACCTTATTGTTTAACATACTGACCGTTGATGTTCCGTGTCAGTTAACAGCAGCCAGTAGTCTGAATCCATAACAACCTTTTCGTAGAACTTATAGCTGTAACGTGTCTCTTCCTTTAGTGCTTTTCACTTTTCTTTTCTCTCTTCATTCTCTCTCTATTTATTTGCCCTTGTTTCGCCTTTGTTACTAAGTTGTCACGAAGAAATGCTGTCAATTAAAATTATATAATCCAGAATAACAACTGCAAACTGACAAAATTTAGGCCTAACCTATGTTTTATTTTGATTGTTATAAAATTTCTATCTGTCTGTATGTCATATCTTAACGTTATAAGTGTTTACAAAACTTACCATTATATAAAATATTACCTTAAAGTAAAGTAGATACAGTGGAAAGTACTGTGTGACATACTCACAGGCGCTCACGTTAATATACCAATTTCAGACGTTGGTAGTCTGAACCCCGCCAAAAACAAACAAAAAAATAAAATAATAAGCTGGCGCTCGGTCGGCATGATGAGGAGTTGTTTCAGTTTATCCGATCAACGGAACAGCCTGATCGTGAAATTAACGTGCAAAGTGGTTGAGCACTCCAGAGACGCGCGCACTCTTAACGTAGTTCCAAGGGAGATTTAACCTGACACAGAATATATAACAAGGGTTGCTTTTTAAATTCCAGGTACAACTCTTTCTTTTTTTTTCTTTTTTTTTTTTTTTGTTGCTAGCTGAGCGGACTGGAATAACGTGAAATAAAGTGTTTTGCTCAAAGAAACAATGCACCGACAGGAATCGAACGGCCTTATGATCGAAGCTGAATACTCTAACCACTAAACAATGCGCCCTCACAAAAAAAAAGAAAAGAAAAGAAAAGAAAAATAATAATATTAACATACACACATAAATGCATATTCATTTCTACTCTAGGCACAAAGCCCGACATTTTGGGGGAGAGGGGGCCAGTCGATTAGATCTACCCCAGTACGCAACTGGTACTTAATTTATCGACCCCGAAAGGATAAAAGGGAAAGTTGACCTCGGTGGAATTTGAACTCAGAACGTAACGGCATACGAAATAACGCTAAGCATTTCGCCCGACGTGCTAACGTTTCTGCCAGCTCGCTGCCTTGCACATATAAATGCATATTATTAGACCCATATTGGAATTTTTTCAGTCTAATGGTCATACCACATCTACAAGGACACAACATTATCGTTTATATTTATATTTATACATAGATATAGATAATGGATTCTTTTCTTTTTATTTCTTTTACTTCTTTCAGTCAGTGGATTACGGCCATGCTGGGGCACCGCCTTGGTTACTCATAATAAATATTTGTTTCTTCTATACGTACAAAGTTATTATTTTTCGTATAGAATTCCACAATCATACAAACACACACACAAACACGCACGCGCGCGCGCACTCACATAAAAATACATACATAGACCCACAGACGAACAAACAATTATAAAAAAGAGGGAAAATGCGTGCAATAAAAATAGTGGAGTTTGTTTATACGAAGTTGAATCTTCTCACAGTTGAATCTTCTCACAGTTGAATCTTCTCTGAGTTTCTCATTTAAGTCTATCCCGATCAATTTAGGAGATAAACAGAAACTGAATATTACTTAGAAGGAAATCCTAATTTTTGCGTAAATAACTGTACGTGTGCGAGTGTGTGCGCGCGTGTGTGTTAGATTGTAGGACCTTACGCGAAAAGTAACAGAGAAGTTGATACGTATAGTAGAATTAAATACATATCATAAGTAATCCCTTACCGTTTGTATTTCATGCCTTTAGTTTCTTGCAACAGAATATTTTTCGTACAATTTTTAATTGAATGAATGAAACTCAAACCAAATATATCGCATATTACACTTGTTTTGTGAAAAAAATTATTTATAATAGCGATGAAAAGTTCCAGTCAGAGTTTGTAGGTTAAATTAAAGTAAAAGTAAAATCTCATTTCTCTTTAATTATAAATAGTTTGGGGTGAGTTATTTTCATGTGGTTTGATTAAGAACAGAAACAGATTATATGTAAGTGAAAATTGTAGATTTAAAATAGCAAATAATTCATTTAAAATATAATAAATAAAAAAACTGAAATTATATCTGATATGAGTTGCAATATTTTGTTCTTCTTTGCAACTGGTTTGTGGCGAAATTTTGCTGCAGTTAATTCAGCTAGGAAAACTTATTCAGAATACACAAATTCAATCTTTCTTAAATAGTCTTTCAACGCTACAACTACTGATGAGGCACAGACCCCTACCAGACCAAATATTGTGCATAAATATGCCGGTATGGTGAAAGGTAAATTATTTTTTTCTTTTAGGAATATGGAAAACAGTCGTATTTATATAGTAAACCATGTAAATATGTCCGGACCCCGAAAAGTGTGGTATTGCATTCGATATAAATTTATGAATAATCAGATATGGAAGAAATTTCTGCGAATTATGCACAACTGAATAGAAACATATTTTCAGAAATCTCATCCAGTCTACTGTTTATGAATCAGATCAGAGATTTTCAGTAAATACTGTAACTTTGAAAAATATCTGCTAAATTTATACTAGCAACATATTTGATAGATTAACACACCATGAACACGCACAAACATTTCTTTCCTTCTTCAGCATTCACTTTACAAATTTATTTTTAAACCTTTATATCTCCGAAGTGAGAGAGATCCTTCTAGGTTAATTAGCATCTGTAAATTTTTGTTTCGAACATAAACGTATTATAAAATGTAATCTTTATGATCATGGTACGCTGATAGAAGATGATGTTTTGGCTTGAAAATTACGAGCTAGCAGTAGTTGAATTAGACACACAAGTCATTCTTTACTACACTTTCAGTAGTTGTGTATGCTACAGCCATTATAAACGCAACTTCAGTCTGTTCATATCAGTTTGACTAAACATTAATGCTCACAAGATTTTCAGCAACTTATACGGAAATCGGAAAGGTTTTTGATCATTTCCCAGGCTCAAGCAGATGCGAGGTACGCAAATAATATAGACAAAAATCGGAGGCGATCGAGTACCTATTTCTGAGAATTACGTGAACTGAGTCGCCTTAATTTATGTATTCTGTTGAAATATATCAAACCATTGTTGTTGGTTTGAACCTAATAATTGAAATACGATTTTCTATATTTATTTATCGTTCGTCACTTCATTAGGATTTGAACTTACAGTAAGGAATCACAAAACCAGACAACAAAGAGAAGCAAAATATTTTATCAAATACCTTTTGTATTTAAAGTTACATTACTAAAGGAGTTATTTAATTCAAACAAATTTTTCATTTTGTTCTGAATCCTGATAAAAATTACCGAAGGTAACATTTTATGGTATGGAAGACATACTTAGTAATTTTTCTCTTTAAAATATGAGTCATAATATTACAAATTAGATTGTAGTTTAGTTTTATAGTTCTTACAAATGTTATACCCACCGCATAGTTTCAGTTCTAATTAAAGGACGTTTAGTATGCGTCTAATTTTAGAAGTTTACTTCAATCCAGACATGAATTGAAGCATGTACAACTAAATAGATAACGCATAACTTTTATAAAAATAAATAAATATACATCTACGCTAAATACACTCATAGAAACGAATATAATACCCACATATGTATACAACTTCACTGGGTGACTGCTTTTAAACACTTATTCTATACAATCGAAGTTGCAGGTCCCTTATTCTCTTTGAACTTCCAGACAATCTGACACCAAAGTTGGTGGTACAGCTGAGGTGTAGACACTCCTGCAGACATACATAGACCCAGTATATTTATTATTACTTTTGATAAAATGCAAATTGTAGTTTACTATAAGTTAAAACTGACCACCCAAGTCAACTTTCGAAAACACACTTGCTACGGTCTCCCCGGGCTTCTGTATCACAGAACTAATTAATGTGAACTAATATTTAGTGTTTTGGTAGTGGTTTAACGCAGCTCAGTCTTGATTGAGAAGACGTGTGAACGAAAGCGTTATACCAGGAATCATTATTTTTGTTTTTAGCCTCAGTGTATCTGGGACTACGCAATCCATTTTTATAGGATGCAATTAGAGAGAGATTTAACAAGTTATTGTAGCAGGTTGAATGACCATGTAGTGGTTAGCTTGTTATCTTGATAGAGCCAGTATGTCTGTTTAAAACAGCATACATTCACACACACAATTACATACAACCACACACTTGTAATGCGTGTGTGTGTGTTAAGCCAACCTTAATATATTTTCTTTTAGGCAATGAGACTTTCACATAAGTAAACATGAATGTTGCTATCACTTCCTCGAGAAGAATAATATAACGTTCTCCTTAATGCGCATTTATAATTAAACAGACTCACTGTTTAATGCACTAATAATTAATTAATTGACTTAGCGTCCAGTAAAGCTTTAAGTTATGCAAATCAGATCTACTGAATCACCGAAGTCGCATTTAATAGTTATAAATAACAACAAGCTATATACCTCTCTTTCTCACCCCGCCCCTCTCTCTCTCTCTCTCTCTATCTATCTTCCTATCTTTTTATCTATATCTATATATAGATGTGCGTGTGTGTGAGAGAGATTGTGTGTGTATGCGTGTGTATGCGCACGTACGTGTATATGTGTGAAGGAAATTTGCTTTTAGTTAAATTTTGACGTATTCCTTATCAAGAACTCGACACGAACTCCTATCTACTCGTTGAGACTGATGTTTAATGTGATTCCATAATATATTACCAACAGTTACAAGAAATGTTAAATGTCACTGATAGAATATGCGGGTATGTACTTTTTCAGGGTAAAATAGAAGATATTGAGGGTAATTGAGTTTGAGAAGATCTGAAGATGGCATTCCAACACTATTACAACCATGCATATTTATACAAGTCTTGTGCAGTTATCATACAAAATTATTTATGTGCAGTGTGGTTTGAAACGGAAAGCTACCGAAACAGTTGTAACTGGTATTAAA